>NC_039362.1:104723810-104731790 GCF_003573695.1 Papaver somniferum | reverse complement strand
GAAACACTTTTGATACATATACAAAAGGAAACAAAAGATTACATGACACTTTGCAAGAGGTAGCCCTTTTTGATGCACCCAGTTAAATTCGATGGTTGTCTTTCTTAATGTAACCTCCACCTTTTATCCCAACCAACCAAAGAACAAGCTAGTCAAGTTTCGTTCAGTATTCTAAAGTGATTGGCAATCGTAACTTCCTATCAAACACCTTGAAGATCGAGGCCATACATGTATTGGTAGATCGTGCGCGTGCAAATTTCTTATCACTATGTGAATTGTGCTAGAATCAGGGTGCCTAAATATCTAGACTAAGACTCCTAATAATTACATATTTGCACAAGAGTCAACATTTCAAGGTAAATGAGCTCCATTTTTATGATTTTTCATTTTTTTTTTTAATTTTTTTAATTTTAATTTTTTTCATTTTTTTCAAAAGAAGAAGGAGTTCGTTTTCAATTATAGCATATTATCATGGTATCCATTCCATACCCCCAAACCTAAACTAAACATTGTCCTCAATGTTTCAAAAGATAACAAAATTATAATGCAACATATGAAGAGGATCATGCTGAGTAGAGTAAAAGGAGAGAGAATACCCGATTTCGGCGAAAGCAAGATTAAAACTCCGTTATTCAAGGTAAAAATCCAACGTATTCGGAGTCACAATGGATGAGTACAAAATATATACAAAAGGAAATTTAACTAACACATTATCTACAAGAAAATTTGGTTTTTAATGGGATTGGACTTTTTGGAAAAATTTGGTTTTGTCGGGAGACATTTGGTTTTGATGGGAAAAAGAAAAATTTTGGTTTTTAGGGAAAGATTTGGAAAACTTTTTGGTTATTTAGGGAAAGAGTGGACCAGTTTAGTCCACATAGATTGGGTCCTCCAGGTTGGTTGTTTCAATGTCGGGTGGAAATGGCTCAAGGAATGGCTTTAATCTCTGCCCGTTGACTTTAAAAACGTTCTTGTTGGAAACATCCTCCAGCTCTACAGCTCCATGAGGAAAAACTGTGCGTACTAGGTACGGACCCTTCCATCTGGAACGCAGTTTTCCCGGAAAAAGATGTAATCCGGAGTCATACAACAAGACTTTCTGACCAGGAGTGAAGGATTTGCGTAGAATACGCTTGTCATGAAACATCTTCATCTTCTGCTTATATAACTTGGCACTATCATAAGCCTCATTCCTTAATTCTTCTAACTCGTTGAGTTGAAGTTTCCTTTGAATTCCAGCTTCGTCCAGAGAAAAGTTAAGCTCTTTGATTGCCCAGTAGGCACGATGTTCTAATTCCACAGGTAGATGGCACGGCTTTCCATACACTAGACGATAGGGGGACATGCCAATTGGTGTCTTATAAGCTGTTTTGTAGGCCCACAAAGCATCATTCAATCTTAATGACCAATCTTTCCTAGACGGGTTAACTGTCTTCTCGAGAATGTGCTTAATTTCCCTATTAGAAACTTCTACTTGTCCACTCGTCTGAGGGTGGTACGGAGTAGCAACCTTGTGAGTTATGCCATACTTGCGTACTAAAGACTCAAAGTACTTGTTACGAAAATGTGAACCGCCGTCACTGATGATAGCTCTAGGGGTACCAAAACGTGCAAATATGTTTTCCTTTAGAAATGAAAGTACCACCTTGTGGTCATTTGTTCTGGTTGCTATGGCTTCTATCCACTTAGAAACGTAATCAACTGCGACTAGGATGTACAATCTACCGTCAGAAATAGGGAATGGACCCATGAAGTCGATCCCCCAAACATCAAAAATCTCCACAATCAAAATGGGGTTCAATGGCATCATGTTTCTCCTCGAAATGCTTCCTAGCTTTTGACAGCGTTCACAAGCAACACAATAATCATGGCAATCCTTGAACAATGATGGCCAATAGAATCCACACTGCAAGATCTTTGCAGCGGTTTTCTTGGCACTGAAATGGCCTCCACAGGCTTGGTCATGACAGAAAGATATCACATCTTTCTGTTCAGTGTTGGGTACACATCTCCTAATGATTTGGTCTCGGCAGTACTTAAACAAATATGGGTCGTCCCAAAGGAAATGTTTAACTTCAGCCAAGAACTTGGAGCGGTC
The DNA here is from genome assembly GCF_003573695.1 of Papaver somniferum. Classification (NCBI taxonomy): domain Eukaryota; kingdom Viridiplantae; phylum Streptophyta; class Magnoliopsida; order Ranunculales; family Papaveraceae; genus Papaver; species Papaver somniferum. Next base: position 104,729,692 of record NC_039362.1, on the reverse strand, counting down.
TTGTCTCGACCAACGTGAGGGCATCCTACCTGTAGCGAGGTAGTTAACAATATCAGCAAACCAAGGAAGGTCTGAGATAGACATCAGCTGTTCATCTGGGAATGATTCTCTAATCAGCTCAAATTCATCAATAGACTCTAAAGTTAATCTAGACAAATGATCAGCAACCACATTCTCACAACCTTTCTTATCACGGATTTCGAGATCGAATTCCTGTAATAAGAGTATCCATCGAATAAGGCGAGCTTTAGCATCCTTCTTGGAAAGAAGATACTTCAAAGCCGCATGGTCAGTGTATATGATGATCTTAGATCCTATAAGATAAGATCTAAACTTGTCTAATGCGAAAACGACGGCAAGCAATTCCTTCTCGGTAGTTGAATAATTGAGTTGGGCATCATTAAGGGTTTTGCTAGCATAGTATATCACATATGGTAGTCTATCAACTCGCTGTCCTAAAACAGCACCAACAGCATAATCAGAGGCATCACACATAAGTTCGAACGGAAGCTTCCAATCGGGTGGTCGGACTATAGGAGCGGTGGTGAGAAGGGTTTTTAATTCCTCCCATGCCTTCACACAAGCAGCATCGAAATTGAAGGCAACATCTTTGGAGAGAAGACTGCACAGAGGTCTGGAGATTTTGCTGAAATCTTTGATGAATCGCCGGTAAAAACCAGCATGACCTAGAAATGATCTGATCTCCTTCACAGAGCGAGGTTGTGGTAGATGTTGAATGAGGTCAACTTTAGCTTTATCCACTTGAATTCCTTTTTCTGAGATGATGTGTCCTAGAACTATTCCTGAATTCACCATAAAATGGCATTTTTCCCAATTTAGAACAAGGTTCTTTTCTTTACATCTGGATATCACGAGGGCAAGATGCTTCAAACATTCGTCAAACGAGGAACCAAAAACAGAGAAATCATCCATAAAGATCTCGAGAAAACTATCTATCATGTCAGAAAAAATGCTCATCATGCAACGCTGAAAAGTAGCAGGTGCATTACACAACCCGAAGGGCATACGTCTATAAGCAAACGTCCCAAATGGACACGTGAATGTAGTTTTTTCCTGATCTTCTGGAGCAATGTGAATTTGGTTATAACCGGAAAAGCCATCTAGAAAACAGTAGTGACTGTGTCCAGACACACGTTCTAGCATTTGTTCAATGAAAGGGAGCGGGAAGTGATCTTTCCTTGTTACTGTGTTCAACTTCCTGTAGTCGATGCATACTCGCCATCCTGTGGTTGTACGAGTAGGGACTAATTCATTCTTGTCGTTCTGAACTACAGTAATGCCTGACTTCTTAGGCACAACTTGAATGGGACTAACCCATTTGCTATCGGGAATTGGGTATATGATACCCGCATCAAGTAGTTTCAGGATCTCTCCTTTGACTACATCTCTCATGTTAGGATTAAGTCTCCTTTGCATTTCCCTCGATGGTTTGGCATTCTCTTCAAGGTTAATGTGGTGCATGCAAATGGTGGGACTAATTCCTTTGAGATCTGAGATGGTCCATCCTAAGGCCTCTTTGTGTTCCTTAAGTACTTCTAAAAGCTTACTTTCCTGTTCCGTGTCTAAACATGATGAAATAATGACAGGTAAAGTATCAGAAGAACCTAGGAATGCGTACTTCAACGTACTAGGCAATGTTTTCAATTCAAGCTTGGGTGGCTCAACAATGGATGGAATAAGCTTGGAATCAGAGAGTAAGGGTGGTTCCACTTCATATTTCCTTTCAGTGATGTCCATTTGAGGTACAGATTCGAGCAGAGATAGGACGTCACTACAGTATGCATCATCATAGGAATCTGGGCTAAAGTTCTCCATACATGCTTGAAAGGGGTCGACGGATAGAATGTTAGTCAATGAATCTTGCATCAATCCTTCAATCATATTAACTTCATGCACATCATCATCATCAAGATTCACAGGTTGTTGACTAATATCGAACACATTCAATTCTACCGTCATGTTACCAAAAGACAGTTTCAACACTCCATTACGACAATTAATGATCGCGTTGGACGTAGCCAAGAAAGGACGTCCTAAGATGACAGGAATGTGACAGTCTGGGTTTTGTACAGGTTGAGTGTCTAAGACAATGAAGTCTACGGGAAAATAGAATTTGTCAACCTTGATCAAAACGTCTTCGACCACTCCACGAGGAATCTTGACAGATCGGTCTGCCAGTTGTATAGTGATAGATGTTGGTTTCAACTCCCCAAGACCTAACTGCTCATAAACAGAATATGGCAGTAGGTTAACACTTGCACCTAGGTCTAATAACGCTTTATTAACCGTGTGTTCTCCTATAGTGCAAGAAATTGTTGGACATCCTGGATCCCTAAACTTGGGTGGAGTTTTGTTCAGAATGATGGAACTCACCTGTTCAGCTAAGAAAGCACGTTTGTGCACATTGAGCTTGCGCTTTTGAGTACACAAGTCTTTGAGGAATTTGGCATAAGCAGGGATTTGCTTGATTGCTTCAAGAAAAGGAATGTTGATGTTGACTCTCTTGAACAGATCTAACATCTCATTATAATGGGTACTTTTCTGTTGATAGATCAATCTTTGAGGAAATGGGGCAACAGGAGAATGAGTTGGCAAAGGGACATTCACAGCAGTAGAATTGTCAGGCTTTTCAACTTGCTCAGATTCTTTGGTTTTCTGGGGTTGTGGAGACAGTGTGGAATTTGTATCAGATTCATTAGGTTCGCCCACGTTGTTCTCGATGACTTTACCACTTCGGAGGGTGGTAATGGCATGGACTTGATCGGGTGAGGTTTCAGTGCAGGATGTTGTGCCTGTTTGAAATATCCTCTTTGGATTTTGTTGGGGTTGGCTCGGAAGTTTACCCTTTTCTCTATCACACATTTGATCCATCTTTTGATCTAGATTTTTCTGACTTTGCATCAAACTCTGGAACATTTCCTCTAGGGTGGATAATCTCTTGTCGGTATTGTGTTGAGGATATGATTGTTGTTGAGAGTTTGATTGTTGTTGAGGGTTTCTCGGGTGTTGATAACCTTGATTGTTCTGATATCCCTGATTGTTTTGATAGCTCTGATTGGGTTGAGATGGTCCTCCCTGAGTGGGTCCTTTTGACCATGAAAAGTTAGGGTGGTTTCTCCATCCTGGATTGTAGGTCTGTGAATAGGGGTTATGTTCTTGTTTTTGAAACATGGCATGTGCCTGTTCAAGCCTAGATTCCTGGACTGCAAGCAAATCGGGACAATTTTGGAATTGATGGTTGGGATCGTTACAAGCGGCACATACATACGAAGCGACATGTTCTCGGAGAGTAGTGGTGGAAGGTTTTGAATTTTTATGTAGTTCTAACTCTTCTAATCTCCTAACTATTGATGCCATGTTTGCTCTTCCCTCGAAATCTGCTTCAATCCTAAAAGCCTTCGCTTCGGATGTAGTCTTTCTGGGTTCACGGATGGATTCCCACTGTTGCGTCTTTTCAGCTACTTCAATCAAGAAGTCCCAAGACGCATCAGCAGTTTTGTCTACGAATAGACCATTACACATCGACTCAACCGTTGTTCGGGTGGACACATCTAGACCTTCATACAAAATTTGCACAAGTCTCCATTTTTCAAAACCATGATGGGGACATTTGAGCAATAATTCATTGAATCTCTCCAAGTATCTAGCTAAGGTCTCACCTTCTAATTGCACAAAGCTATTCAGACTTTGACGAATTGTCGCAGTCTTGTGGTTCGGGAAAAACTTTTTGAAAAACTCCTTTATGAGGTCATCCCATGTCATGATGGATTGAGGCTGTAAAGCATAAAGCCAGGCCTTTGCTTTATCTTTCAGGGAGAAAGGAAAGAGCCTTAACTTTAGGGTTTCGTCGGACATTTGAGTGAAACGCAGAGTTCCACAAATTTCCTCGAATTCTCTCACGTGGTGGTACGGGTTTTCATTCTCAACACCTCTAAAAATAGGAAGCATCTGTATTGTGCTTGATTTCAGCTCATAATGGCCATTAGCCTCGGGTAGCACAATACAAGAAGGTTGACTGGCTCTAGTTGGGTACATATAATCCTTGAGGGTACGGGGTTCTCCCATTGTTTCTGGTTGATCTGGACTGTCTCCCTCAGAACGTAGAATTTCGATAGGTTCGTCTGGGTTAATTCTAACAAGTCTGTTTGTTTGGTCTCTGTAGGTCACAATCATGTCCTAGTAGGTACCTTAACTAACATGTTGGTCAGACAGAGCAATCGGAAACAATTTGGCCCACAAGGGTTATGAAGATTTGGTTTTGAATGGGTGTTGGACTAACAAGGGATTTTGGTTTTTTGGTTTAAAGTTGGGCTTTGGAAAATTTTTTGAACTAAACCTAGCATAAATTAGCACAACTCATAAAAGAAAATAAAAACAATAATAATAATTACAAGCCCATAAAAGAAAAATAAAAGAAAATAAAAGGAAAAGAAAATAAAATAAAAATAAAAATAATTATTACAAGCCCAAATTAAAAATAAATTAATTATTACATACCCAAATTGAATATTTAATGGGGCCCAAGTGGGTTACTCATGGTTTAGGCTTACTTGGTTAAGGAGGGAAGCCCAGTTAGGCTTTTGTTCCCTTTAGTTGCACAGCCCAGTTGGGCTTTAGGATCGTCCTTAGCAGCTCACGCTCAAGCCCAGCAACAACAGGTGGAACAGAGCCCAGCAGCAGCAGGTAGTAGCCCAGTTGCTTTGGCTTGGCAGCAGGCTTGGCAGCAGCAGGCTTTGGCTTAGCAGCAGCAACTCAGTGGCACCTGCAAGTGAACAAGAGTGCAATGATATCAGGAGACAGCTTCAAGCACAGTAAGGTAAGATGCACTTTCAGCAGATTATGCAGTGGTAGATGAAAGACAGCAAGGAGAAGAAATTCAACACACAACACCACTCCCCGGCAGCGGCGCCAAAAACTTGGTGTGGAAATGGAAAACACACAAAACTTGCAAGTATACAAGGTCAAGCTTTATAATATAGGGATAAGAAAGAGTTAGTCCACAGGGAGCGGGAGCATACAAGAATTTTCCTAAGCTATCAATGGGTGCAAAGCACTATGGCAGTGAGCAGTGATGGATGAAGGCAGATACAAAGAACTAAAACAGTTAACACAAGATGGCAGCACAGCAAGGATTAGATGGCAGATGATATAAAATAACAACAGCAAGGAACCAAGGCTGTAAGCCAAGGGCAGGGGTGAGATTGTGCACTGACTTCAGTGCACACATCTTCAAAATGCAAGAACTAAGCAAAACAGTAAAGGAAAGTAACTAAGCAGTGAATAAAAGCAGAGCTGGAATTGTAAGTGACTGAAGAAAGGAATTGTGGCTAAGCTAATGGCTTAGAATCCACCTTGGTGTCCTAGCCAAACAATGTAGTTCTAAGTTGAAATTAAGACCCTAAGCATACAATTGGAATGGAAAGAAAATCAGCTTGCTCAACTAATGTGCTCCTAGCATTGACTGTCTTTTGACAGTACAATCAATCACAAGCACACATATGAGCACTAATCTCTCCCATTGCTCAAGAAAAACAAGCATTAAGGCTCTAACCTAGCAATTCATCATCCAACAATGCACTAAGGCTTCATCTGAGCCTTAGCTGCAGTAACTTAGTTCATGAAAAACATGTTAACAACATCAACATTCATCACATATGCTAATTGAAACAACATTCTCAACATTGAAGATAAAAATCAAAACATCATATAACATTCACTATCAACTGTCATGCAATAACTGAAATTGAAATTGTGAAATAAAACAGAACAAAATGTTTTTCTGGCTAGTCCAGAGATCATCCCCCTCTACCCCTCTACATCACCCCCTATTTATATCACCAAATACCCAATTTTTCCGAAAC
>NC_039362.1:104723654-104723800 GCF_003573695.1 Papaver somniferum | reverse complement strand
CCTCACCTAGGTCAGTTGGTGAGAGAGGTTAAAGCGCTTCGAATTAGGGGGATGGGTCGTGTCGGGTAATGATGGAGATGGTGGAGTTGGTGGTAGTTGGTGTAGGTAGTGGTGATTGTGGAAGTGGAATAGGTGGTGGTACGGCA
>NC_039362.1:104599279-104723644 GCF_003573695.1 Papaver somniferum | reverse complement strand
TTAGGGTAGGGAGCTGTTTGGCTAGGTCATAGGGTTCGAGTATTAGTGTGTTAGGCGGGTGTATCAAGATGTGTGTACCACGAGCTGAAGCCGCTGGATATGGAGATGGTAGGTGGATCAGACGGCTAAGAAAGAAGCAGCTTGTAGCGACCGTAGGATGTAAAATACAACGAAGTCTACGGTGCGAGATTAGGTTAGGTGTTGTAGTGTTTAGCGGAATCATCGGGATTTGATGCACAGGCATAGGAGCGACCGTAGGATGCTGAAATGCTTCGATCTGACGGCTGAAATCCGAGACGGGCTTGGATATAGAAAATGGGTTTGGGTGAGGGTTTTGGGCCTTGGGTATGCCAGGCCCATGTCTTCTTTAAGAACAATTCTTCCTCTTCAAGCCCACTTCTAGCCTTTTGGTCTTGTGCACGACATTCTTCGCGGCTTCCTTGTGTAATTCCTCCCGACTTTTCACTACTTTTCTTCTCTTTTCGCTCCGCAATTCATCCAAACTTTATTTATTACCTAAAAATGCAAAATTAAGTAAGAAAAAATATTTATTCTTGAAAACAATGAAAATACAGACTATGGGATAAAATGTAGAATTAATGCACAAAAGATGAGTTAAATGCCAACAAAAAGGGATAAATATATACAATATTTGGCACTCATCACTGTGACACTGTATAACAATGATCGAGAGCTTTCGTTTTCTCATTGTTATGGCTACAGAACTTCAACAACTATGATGTTGAACTTACAACCTTTGGAATCATGGGAGTACTTGGAAAAGACGAAGTTTTCGAGTAATGTTGAAGCGCCAAGGAGATCAAGCATGTGGACGACAAGCTACAAAGTTTTATCTATTTTGTAATCCATATGTATTGATAGTTTTTTCACTAAAATTGACAAAGGGGGAGATTGTTAGAGCACTGCTCGGTCGAACTCGCATGCGTTGCTAACTCAAGCATGTTTGTCAATATTAGTGATCAAAACTATATGTCTTGATTTGTAGTTTACTTATGACTAAGTCACGGTCTAGGATAGTTAAGTGCAGTTGAGCTCCAGACTCCATGGCGATCATCTTACGAAGACGAAGAACTACTCGAGGAATAAGTGGAACTTCATCCGACAAAAAGGTATGTGGAGACTTGAACTTATCTGTCACTCAAAAGTCTATTCTATCTCCTACTCTTGAGACAAAGTCGTATAAGTATGATAGTTTTCATACATACACATTTGTTATTTCGAGCCGAGTTTACTCGCCCATCTTTTTCTCGAAATATGTGTTGGTAAGCTTTTGCTTTAACCATTTTCATCTTTACCCGTGACGAAAGTCATGATGACGTTTCAATCTTGAAAATAGCTTTGATGACGATAGTCGTGAATAACGATTATTATAACATTATAGAAGAATGTTTCAATGATTGAAATGTAGAGTTGAGATTACCAACTATAGATATAAGCATATATAGTGTGTTCGCACATTATTGTATAAATCCATGTGCCGGAAACCAAGTGCGTGCATATGTGTGCATGCGGTATTGGTGAAGGAGACAGGTTGAGTACGCGTACCCGTACGCGTACCTGCGGAAGTTTTCGAACCGAAAATTCTGCTGAGTTTGTAAGTTTACAAACTGAAAAACCAGTCACCTTAGGTATGCGTACTCACGGAAGTTTTCGAACCGAAAATTTCTGCTGAGTTTCCAAACTCAAATCCGGTAGCTAAGGTACGCATACCCGTACGCGTACCCAAGCTGGTTATTTCTCAAATCGGAAGTTCATGAACTTAAAACAATAAATCAATAAGGAATGCAATCTTGCAAACCGTGGCTATATTTTTCATGAATTGATTCAAGTGAATCAAACCGATTTTGTTTCAATTGTGCCTATGAATAAAGACCTAGGCAATTGAACAACTCTTGAACTAGTTCTTGTGAGTCATTTGAACTAGTTATGAGAAAGATGAATACGGTTAATATGAAAGTGCTCATATGGCTAACCATTGGTTAACTATTTGTGAACCAACTAAGTGTACACGTTTAGGTACGTTACTCAAACCTAAATGAATACATTTCATTTGTGTGTGACAAGCTAAGTTTTGATCTAACGGTTGAAATATATTAGCTTGGTTGAATCAGGTTTTTCATCTAACGGTGAATATTGAATGCTTTGTTACCGAGGTAACTTGGATTGCAAACCCTGATTTGAAAACTATATAAAGAAGACATCTAGCAACTGGAAAAACTAATACCCACATCTCTTGTGTGATACTAGTTGGTTTTGCTAGAGTCGATTCTCCTTTAACCTTAGGTTTGTTCTCGAGACCCTGTAGGTTAACGACTGAAAGACTTCATTGATATTGTGAAGCCAGATGAAACTACTTCTTTTGTAGTTGAGCGATCTGATCTTTCCATTTTCTGTCGTCCGAGTTCAATTGAATAATTGACTTGAGCTTATATCTCCGGTAGGGCAAGATAAAAAGAAATCACAAACATCTTCGTCTCATCGTTTGTGATTCCACAATATTTAGTTTCGCTACCATACGATTTAGATTATTGTGAGGTGATTGATAATACTAGGCTGTTCTTCGGGAATATAAGTCTGGGTTATCAATTAGTTCTTGTTCACCTTGATTTATCAAAAGACGGAACAAAACTCATAGGTTTATCTGTGGGAGACAGATTTATCTAGGGGTGTAAATTCGGGCAGGCCGGGCCGCCCGTCCTAAAAACTAAGACAGGCCGGGCAGGCCAGGCTTAATATTTATGAGCCCGTAAAAAATTTCAGGCCGGGAAGGCCGGGAAAAAGTAGATAATTTGCTACCCAAAGACCGCCCAAAGCCCGCTTTTTATACGGGCAGGCCAAATCGGGTCGGACATGCCACTTTTTTTTTTCAGTTTAAATTTTCAAATGAACGATATTAAATTTATTTACTTTTCATACGATATCTTTTCCTTTCTAACATTGCATACCGTAAGTGATAGTATTATTTTATATTTAAATTACAATGACAAATTTTAAATTTTAGCCTATAATAATTAATTAATTAGAGTACAGAAACTTTTTAATAAGAAAATATATTACCATTAATGTTTTGAAAAGGTTAATTATAAGTAAAAACAACTATATACTTTATTTTTCTTGACACAAAATTGACAATTATAAAATTGTAACGTTTAACTCTTTTTAAGAGGATATTAAATGATTAATGACACATAGAAGGCTTTCAGGCCGGGTACCAGGCCGGGTATCAGGCCGGGCATCATAATTAATTGCAAAGCCCGGGACCGCCCAATAAATTAATCCAGGCCAGGCCGGGTGGCCCATGACGGGCCATAACAGGCTTTGGGCTACTTCGGGTACAGGCGGGCTCGGGGGGGGGGGGGGGGGGGGGGGGGGGGGGGGGGGGTACAGGCAGGCTGAGTATTTTCGGGTATTACTTACACCCCTAGATTTATATATTATCATAGACTTTTCTGTGTGATATAGATTTGTTTATTGAAGTCTTCGACTTTGGGTCGTAGAAACTCTTAGTTGTGGGTGAGATCAACTAAGGGAATCAAGTGTGTAGTATCTTGCTGGGATCAGAGATGTAAGGAGTGCAACTGTACCTTGAATCAGTGTGAGATTGATTAGGGTTCAACTACAGTCCATACCGAAGTTAGTTTGTAGTAGGCTAGTGTCTGTAGCGGCTTAATACAATGTAGGTTCAATCTGGACTAGGTCCCGGGGTTTTTCCGCATTTGCGGTTTCCTCGTTAAATTTTTTTTCGGTGTCTGTGTTATTTCTATTCCGCATTATATTTTGTTATATAATTGAAATATCACAGGTTGTGCGTTAAGATCAATCAATTAGAATATCCAACCTTTGGTTGTTGATTTAAATTGATTGACACTTGGATATTGGTCTTTGGTACCATCCAAGTTATTATCCTTGTATTTGATAAAGACTCGCAGATTTCTATGTGCTTGAGTTAAGCTCAAATCAAGTGAGATAGATATTAACTCCTCGATATACTTTTCTCTAGATTGAGTTTGACTGTCTAGTTGATTCTCTAGAAAGTATATTGGAGTTAGTCCATACAGATTGCTAATCGAAATATTGGGTGTGGTTGTTATACCCCCGCTTTTTCAAGAAACTTACAGAGCAACACAGTATATGCACAAAGATGTGGATTGGAGATCGACCAATACTGCGGAATAAACAAGGATTCATTCTATTTTTCATCACTATTTGCACAATGACATATAATAGACTTAATCCTTGTAAACAAAAGTTTTATCCTTTCTTCCATCAAAACAATGACATAAAAGGCTTTAACTTTTGTAAAGTCAAAAGTTCATTCTATCTTCTATTAATACATTCATACCGACATAATAGAGATAACTTTTGAACAAGTATGGGACAGTCATAGGTTCACGGACGTAAACAACATATCCCATAACAGTTTGCAATATATAAAATCATAAAGATTAAGATTGCAAAAATCATCTTCCAAAAACTTATAATTTAAATAAATAAATCTAAAAACATTGAAGATGAAAATTGTTGGACATAGCTATGTGTACTCACAATAATGGCTATTCCAAACCCTAGTTATTCTTCTAAAAACAAGAAATAAATTCTCTAAAAGAAGATTTACTAGACAATATAAATCAAAACAAATTCAGAAACAAAGACTAATCACAAGACATAATCAGAGTTCATGTACGGAAGCTTCACTGGTACCAAGACCTTCAAACTTGTGACTAACTGTATCAACTGCATCTCCGGAGAAGATATCCTCATTGAGAAGATCCTTAACTTGTGACTTTATGAGAACAAGGCCAGAATCAACCTTTTTTAACTCAGTTCGTAACAAGTTAAGATCCTTTACATAGTTCTCGAGCTTCAGTTGATTCTTCCCAAAATCAGTGAGAAAACCATGAACTACTTCAGCAGATACCATCGCAGCATTTTCTCGATCTTGATGAGAAAACGCATAATAGCATGAGGCACAATATTCGAGTTCTTCAGACTTAACAAGGGTTCTCTTATTCTTCAAAACAAACTCCAAATAGACCGAATCATCAATTGAATCGGCTGGTAAATCCCAAGAACTTGGAGTAGATCCCATCCTTAAAAGAGCACAACAAAAGTATGCGTACTCTATGAAAGGTTTGGTATTATAGGTTACACAAGAACCAAAGATTAGGGTTTCAAGTTTGGTCCGTGCCTGTGTGAAAAGATATACATGCACGTACATAGACTTACCCTTATACCAAACGGTTGTGAAGAAGATATAGCACATATTTGCTTAATGAGTAAAAACTCAGCTCTAAAATAAGTTTGTTCTCAAAAGAGAAAAATTTAAAGCACAACAATTTGACACCCCTTTTTGAAAAATAAAATACTCATGCAACAAAAAGTGTTTGTAATTGATAAACCGGCTAAGAACGATAAGTAGATAGATGGAGATTCAGAAACACATTTTGTCATCAAGTATACCTGAAAAATATCTCACTCTGTCAAGATTTTTATTGAGAGTGAGAATTCAACCTTGTGATTAATTAACACAAGTATGAGCCTTGAGCTCATTAAATGAACGTTGCTTATGGTTAAGCCTCTTTTTCTTGATCTTTGGAGGAAAACCATTATGATGTGAAAAGTTATCATAAAACTTACTATCATCAAAGTATGACGCATAATGTTGATTCTTACCTGAAGAATTTTCAGAGGGACTTGTCAGCCTGTTGATGATATCTTTGTATCCTTCAATTATCCTTTTTAGGCTGGCTTTCATTTTTCCATTGCTTCATTCTTCTGGTACCCTTTTCACATCATGAACAACATAATATCCATTCTTAATCGAAGAATATCCATGAGTTCTTCTTCGTCGATATGGCTTAGGAAGACTTTTATGTGTTTGACCATTTGAGGAACACATTGAACTGACTTTCCTGGTGGAGTACACAGGGTGAGTACTAAAACCAATAGGTTTAGACATACGAATGTCAGTTACACCTTTGAGAATTAAATCTAAGGTGTGTTGAAGACGAATAATAGAATTGCCATTCAACCTAGAATTCCTCTTTTGTTTATACAACCCTTTTGAATCACAAAAGAGACACACTTTCTGATCACCTGAGTGATTAGCCGGAATAGTCTTAACACCATTTTCGGGAGAATTCTTCCTTCTGTGTGATGTGGGCTTCCCTTGATTAGTAGAAGATACATGCACATCTTTTTCAACAGAAAGGGTTTTCAATTTTGCTTCTGAACCAGTAATTTTTCCAGTTAAATCAAAAGCAATTGGTATGGCGAACTCTTTTGAACACTCTTGAAAGGTGAGTTTACTTAAGAGATGTTCAATTTTCAAAGCATCCTTTTTGAGATTTTCCTCTTGAAGAATCTTTAAACGAGAGTCACGCTCACATATCATACCAACAAGGACATTGACTTTGTGTTTCAACCGGTTGACATTATCAGCAAGTTTTAGAATCACTTCACTCTCTTTCGCTGCATCCCTTTCAGCTTCAGAGTCAGACTCGTCAGTAAGGTGGTCAGGGAAACACTTGTCAATATATGTATGCTTCCTTTGAACACAAGGTTCTTCTATATTCGAGATTGACAAATCTTTCTCTTTAATAGACTTTAAGGAAATAAAACTATTATTTCTGGCAATGCGTTTATCAGAGATAGTATCGTCCATCCTCATATCACTACAAACACAGACTTATGAGGTCTTTAACATGTTTGCCTGCTCTGATACCAATTGAAAATGCGGGGATCTAACAACCACACCCATCAATTCGTTTGACAATCTGAGAGGACTTACTCCAATATACTTTCTAGAGAATCAACTAGACAGTCAGACTCAATCTAGAGTAAATTATATCAAAGAGTTTAATATCTCTAACTCTTAATTCAATCCGCAATAAGCAAATAGAAATCTGCGAGCCCGATTGAATAAGAGGAGTAACTTGAACGGTACCAAAGACCAATGTTCAAGTGTCAATCAATGTAAATCAACAACCCAAGGTTGGATATTCTAATTGATTGATCTTAACGCACAACCTGTGATATTTCAATTATAAAACAAAATATTATGCGGAAAAGAAATAACACAGACACAAGAATTTTGTTAACGAGGAAACCGCAAATGCTGAAAAACCCCGAGACCTAGTTCAGATTCAACACCACATTGTATTAAGCCGCTACAGACACTAGCCTACTACAAACTAACTTCGGTCTGGACTGTAGTTGAACCCCAATCAATATCACACTGATTCAAGGTACAATTGCGCTCCTTACGTCTCTGATCCCAGCAGGATACTACGCACTTGATTCCCTTAGCTGATCTCACCCACAACTAAGAGTTGCTACGACCCAAAGTCGAAGACTTTAATAAACAAATCTGTATCACACAGAAAAGTCTAGGGTAATAGATAAATCTGTCTCCCACAGAAATACCTACGAGTATTTGTTCCGTCTTTTGATAAATCAAGGTGAACATTATATTCCCGAAGAACAACTTAGTATTATCAATCACCTCACAATAAACTTAATCGACTAGCGAAAAAAGTTATTGTGGAATCACAAACGATGAGACGAAGTTTGATTTTGATTACTTTTATATCTTGCCTATCGGAGAAATCAATCTCAAGCCAATCCTTTCGATTGTACTTAGTACGATAGAAACAACAAGATCAGATCACACAACTACAAGAAAAGTAGTATCGGTCCAGCTTCACAATCCCAATGAAGTCTTCAAGTCGTTAACCTACAGGGTCTCGATAGAAACCTAAGGTTAAAGGAGAATCGACTATAGCTAATAAAACTAGTATCACACAGGAGGTGTGGGGATTAGGTTTCCCAGTTGCTAGAGTTGTCCCTTATATAATCTTTCAAATCAGGGTTTGCAATCAATGTTATCCTAGTAACAAAGCATTCAATATTCACGGTTAGATGAAAACCTGATTAGATTCAAGCTAATATCTTTCAACCGTTAGATCGAAACTTATCTTGTTACACATAAATGAAATGCACATTTATCTAGGTTCGTGTAACCGTACCCAAACTTGTACATCTAGTTGGTTCAACAGTAGTTAACCAAATGGTTAGCCATATGAGCACTTTCATATCAACCATATTCTTCTTTACCATAACTAGTTCAAATGACTCAAATGAACTAGTTAGAGAGTTGTTCAATTGTTATAGAAAACACAATTGAAACCAAATCGGTTTGATTCACTTGAATCAATCATGAACATTATAGCCAAGGTTTGCAAAGATTGCATTCCTTATGATTTAAATATTTAAGTTCATGAACTGACCGATTTGACAAAGTAACCAGCTTAAGTATGTGTATGGGTATCCGTACTTAAGCAACCGGATTTAAGTTTGTTTAGTTTCCAAACTCAGCAGAAATTTTCGGTTCGAAAACTTCCGCCAGTATGCGTACGGTTACGCATACTTAAGGTGACTAGTTAAGAGTTTGTCAAAACCAAACTCAGCAGAAATTTTCGGTTCGAAAACTTCCGCCAGTATGCGTACGGGTACACATACTTAACCCGTCTCCTTCACCAATTTCGTATACACACATATGCATACACTTGGCTCCCGGTTTATAGATTTATACACTAATGTGCGAACACACTATATATGCTTATATCCAAACATGGTTACATTCTCAACTCTTTATTTCAATCATTGAAACATTCTTCTATAATGACAATAGCCGTTTTCACACACTATTAGCATCAAAGCAATTTTCAAGATATTGAAATAATCATTATCGAAACATTCCAAGCCTACATCAAATGATTGTATCACACAAACCATGTAAGATGTTACTCGACAATTTTCTCATGATATAAGATGAACTTGGTCGAAGCGAACGCTTACCAACACATATTTCGAGAAATATGTAAGGGAGATATACTCAGCTCGAAATCTCAAATGTGTATAGAGAAAACTATATTTAAACACGGCTTATGTCTCAATATAGGAGATAGTAGAAATAGACTTTCCAAGTGATAGATGAGTTCAAGTCTCCACATACCTTTTGTCGAAGAAGTTCCACAAGCTCCCCTTAGTAGTTCTTCGTCTTCAAATGATGAACTCTGTGAAATCTAAGCTCAACTACACTATCTATATCCTAGTCCGAGACATCTATAAATAGGCTAGAAATCAAGACTTACAGTTTTGATCACTAACATTGAAAAACATGCTTGAGATAACAACGCATGCGAGTTCGACCGAGCAGTGCTCTAACAGGTATAACTAATCACAACGCCTGACTTATGAATGGTATGACTGGTTTTTATTACTTAGTGTAACCGATCCTAAGTAATCACCATGTGTGGTTTGATCGATCCTTGTAATTGGTGTGACCGATCCTAGTAATTGGTGTGACCGATCACGAATGTCGTGTAATCGATACTTGTAACTGGTGCAACCGGTCCTGGTAACTGGTGTGACCGATCACAAGAATTACCATGTGTAGATGGAATTGATCATGGTAACTGGTGTAACCGGTCCTGGTAACTTGTGTGACCGATCACAAGTATTTCTATAATAAGGTATAACCGATCCTAGTGATTCGTAGAACTGATTGAACCCATGTATGTGATTTGGTCTTTGATCAAACACATAGTTTTCTTGGAATACAAAGAAACCAATTCTAAACTTGTTTGGAAGTGTGGTATGACCGATTCCAAGAACGTAAATCCATGTAAATATGAAATAAGGATTTACAGTGAAAAGATGTCAACATAATTTGAACACGTACAATAACTGTTATCATTTATTTTTCAAAGATATTCCTTAGTACTCAAGGAGATCCTGTGCCGAAATAAATTGATAATCTTTTAATTAAGGTTTTTGGTTTTATGTGCTTTAATTACCCGCAATTAAATGCATATCTCTAGAGAATAAAAATTAGTAATGTGCATTTACTAATTGGAGATTTTCTATTGAGAGATTTCGGATACATTGGACAAGCATTTATTGTAATTAGGAAAATTGAATTTCGCTATTCGTTGCATATCTTGAGAATATATTTGGTTTTGGTAATTCCTTGATGTCCAAACATCTTTGGTCTATAAATACCTAAGTTTGCATTTCTAGCAAACTATCCTAAGAGCCAGGCAAATTTCATTTCTTGTTGTTTCTGGTGGAGCCGTCTTTTCGGAGAGGAAAGTAACCTAATTATGTGAAATCTCTTACGACCGCTCATTTAAAGACTTCTGTGGGATCAAGAAGCTCTACGAGTACCATTGGTGGGTAACTAGATAATTGCAATGTTATTAGTTTTCGATTGATTTGATTGACTAACGGTTGTTGAAACTTTGATTGCACCTAGTTTGTTTATTCTTAAGAATCTTCTCTTCTGATATAAGATTTACTCAAACTGGATCGAAGTATCGACGGGATCTTCAGAACTGTTGTTAGATCTAAATACATCATGTAATAATCCATTGTTAACATACTCTGTTCTGTGTGTGATTGATCACAAGAGATTCAAATGTTGTTGTGCAGGTTATTTAAAGATCAAAGAAGATTTGAAGGTGAAGAAAATTTCTTATTGGTTTTCGTATCTTATTGTGTGCACAAAACTTGGTCGGCTGGGATCCAACTAGAATCGTATTTATTCGATTGATCAGTTGCGTGAGATCGACATCGCTTTATAGTTTCTCTTTGAGATCTATACTGATTGATTGTGAATCTAAACTTAACTACTTTGGTAGTTATTGGATAGGTTGATCTAACCAGGCAAAGGAGTTTATTAGATTAAACGGAAGAGCCTTTTCGTATAACTTGAGATATCTTTATGTTGAAAAGAATCAATAGTGTTGTTACCAAACAGATACGTTGTTCCTTTGTTGTTTGGAATACGATCCAAAGGAATTGTACCAGTGCGTGACCTTCGAAGTCGAAAGCGCAGGAAAACTGAGGAAACTAAGTGAACTAGGGGTAGTTGCGTGGTATCAACTATACGAAGTTGGTTTAGATTTTGTATAAAGGCTTAATTAATTACGAGAGTATTCAATTCTGGACTAGGTCCCGGGGTTTTTATGCATTTGCAGTTTCCTCGTTAACAAAATCTTGTTTTGTCATTTACTTTTTCTTTCCGCATTATAATTTTTTTATTATAATTAAAGTAAATTGCACTTTACGTTAACTCTGTTATACTTGATAGTGATCCTATAGAGTTTGGTTAAGTCTGAACCTATTATCAAGTAACATACTTCGTTTTCGTATTGTCTCGATCTTGTATCCATAGTCAATCCCACAAGTTATCTTTTTGTTGTATCGTCTCGATCTTGTATCCATAGACAATCACACAAAGTGTGAACCTATTAGTTGTATTGTCTCGACTCTGTCCATAGACAATCACTTTCGGCAGATGAGTTATAGGTTGAAACAAAAAGATTGTGGTGTACTTGGGTACCCTCGTCCTTTCAATGAGTTTATTGTTACCTATTAATTAAACAGATTTCCGAATCATACTCAAGATTATGCCTCCTCACATATAAGATTTTTTGGGCAAAAATTAGGATGCATTTTTCCAATACAATCAGTGTGTGTTGGGGTGAGAGTTGATCTCACCATAGGTAACATAAACATCATGTGGATGATTTATGAACACAATGGATTGTGTTCTTTCTTTATGTTGTTAGTTTGTCTTGACACGACATGTGTCAGCAACTTCCTTTTTGGACCTAGTAAATTTATCAAGATCAAACTCCGATTTTTTTATGCCCTTACGAAGTTTCTTCATAATTTTTTTTTTTTTGGATTCCAACAGAAGTTTACATTGTGTCCATTTCTTCCACAAAAGGAACAAATCATAAGATCAAAAGTCTTCGAAAAAGTATTATCTTTTTCTTCACAAACTTCAAACAACGCTGGTTGACCTCGAACAAACTTGTTATTACTTGTACAAGGTTTTCTTACATACCCTATACCAGAAAAAGTTACAAAAGATTTTTGTCCAAAAATTATAGCATCAACTTTGCTTGAACTACCTGAGAGATGTTGTAGATCTCCTTTTAGGATATCAATCTCTTTATCTTTTAGAACAATTGTTTCCACCAATTTTTCTTGCTCGAATTTTACTTCTTGAGTTTTATCAGTCAAAGATTTTCTCAAGTTATCAAGTTCCCTTTTTAATTTTTGATTTCCTTTAGTCACCAACTCAAGTTTTTCAAAACAGTCCTTTAAGAGTTGATTGGACTCACTAAAAGGATCATTGTTAGTTTTAGCAAGAAGTGCATCATAATTTGACATTCCTTCATAGGATTTCTCATCAGGAACATCATCCAGGGTAGTGTGATAAGCTTTGTTGCAATTCTGATTTCTTTTGCTAGAACAATTTTTGGCCACATGCCCAAAACCACGGCACTTGAAACATTGGATTTTCTCATCATCCTTTTCTTGACAGAATGATGTTTTGTCAAGAACCTGTTTATTATTCAAATAAAGATCCTTAACCCGTTGTGGTAGGAGTACAATTGTTGAGTCAAGATCTTTACTAGTGTTTTATCCTCTTTACAATATTCCCCAACCCAGTTTATACTTACTTCTTTCGAAGATTGTTTAGTATTATTTGTGGCATTGAATCTAACATTCCTGTTCTTCAGCAAAATTTCTTTATCAATGATCTTTAATTTTCCTACAAGAGAGCTTCCAGAAAGTATAGAAAGATCATTGGCTTCCATTTATGTCATGTTTCTTAGACTCGTATCTGAATGGTAATGATATGAGAATCTTGCATATTATTTCCTTTTCAGGTGTAGTCTTTCCAAGTGAGAAAGAAGCATTGACAATCTCATAAAGTTTAGTATTAAACTACTCAAAGGTATCACTATCATCTATTCTAAGGTATTCCTATTCAAAAGAGAGAGATTGCAGTCTCGCCTCCCTTTCTGAATAATTACCTTCGAAAACAGTCTCAAGAGTATCCCAAGCTTCCTTGGAAGTTTCACATGAGGAGATATGATGTTGAAGATCTTGGCTCACTGCATGTATTATGGCATTCAAACCATCAGAATTCTGTTTTGCAAGAGCTCTTTGTTCATATGTATAGAATGCTAAGCGTTTGAACTCAGTTTCCGAATATTCCACTTTCGGTCGTTCATAACCTTCTTCGACTAATAGCCAAGTATTAAAATCGCGTGATTGAAGAAAATATCTCATAGAAGATTTACACCATGGATAATTCGTGACATCAAATCTTGGTGGTACGTTAACTGTATCATCTATAGGCTCAAATCTTATAGCTTCGATCGCACCAAACACATATTGTTAGATCTTTTCGTGTTTGCCTGCTCTGATACCAATTGAAAAGACGAGGGTACCCAAATACACCACAATCTTTCGAATATCAACATATAAGTCCTTTACCAAGAGTGATCTTCTATGGACAGAGTCAAGACAATACAACAACTTCGGTACACACTTCGTGTGATCGTCTATGGATACGAGATCGAGACAATATAACAAAAAGATCACTTATGTGATTGACTATGGATTCAAGATCGAGATGATACGACAACGAAATACTCACTTGATAATAGGTACAGTATTAAACCGAAACTCTATAAGATCAATATTAAGTGATACAGATTAATGTACAATTGCAATTTACTTTAATTATAATGCGGAATAATAAAGTAAATGGCACATCAAGATTTTGGAAACCGCAAATGCAGAAAAACCCCGAGACCTAGTCTAGTTTTTAATACTCTCAGAATTAAGCCGTTATACAAAATATAATACCAACTTCGTATAGTTGAGACCAATTAGACTACCCTAGCTACTTAGTTTCCTCAGTATCCCTCCGTTTTCGACTTCGAGAGTCATGCACGTGAATACTAAGTCCTTCGAATCGTACTCCAAACAGAAAAGGAAGAATTTGTTTGGTAACTACTTTAATCACTCTTTGCTATAAAGATATGTGAATTGTTGACAAAGGCTCTTCCGTTTAAACTAATAAAATCCTTTGTCTGGTTAGATCAATATAAACTTTGATTACCGAAATAATCGAACTCGAGATTTGAAATCAATCAATATAGATCTCAAAGATAAACTTTAAGGTGATGCGATCTCACACAACTAGTCAATCAGGTTTATCAAAGATAAACTAGATTCTAGTTTGATCCGACCCGATCAAGGTTTGTGCACCAAATCCATAAGATATGAAAACTAATAAGAATTCTTCTTCGTCTTCAAATCTTCTATTGCCTTCAATACCTGCACAACACAACTTGAATCCAAATGTGATCAATCACGCGTAGAACGAAGTCTGTTAACAATGGATTATCACAAGATGTCTTTAGATCCGAAAATGGTTCTAAGGATCCTATCGATACTTTGATCTAGTTTGAGTGACCCTTATGTCAAAAGAGAAGGTAGGTGCAATCAAAGTTACAACAACCATTAGTCAATCAAATTAATAATCGAAAACTAAAATAACAATATAATTATCTAGTTTCTTACCAACGGTACGTGTAGAGCTTCTTGATCCTACAGAAGTCTTTAAACGAGCGGTCGTAAGAGATTTCGCCTAATTAGGGTACTTTCCTCTCCGAATAGATGGCTCCATCAGAAACTACAAGAATGAAGTTAGATCTTTTCGTGTTTTCCTGCTTTGATACCAATTAAAAATACGAGGGTACACAAATACGCAACAATCTTTTAAATATCCACCTATAAGTCTGATACCAAGTGTGATCGTCTATGGACAAAGTTGAGACAATACAACAACTATGGAATTAACTTTGTATGATCCTCTATGGGTATGAAATCGAGACAATATGACAACAAAGTGATCACTTGATAATAGGTACGGTATTAAACCGAAACTCTATAGGATCAATATCAAGTGACAAGGATTAACGTAGGGGTGTAATTTACTTAATTATAGTAACAATTATAATGCGGAAAGAAAGTAAATGACACAGCAAGATTTTGTTAACGAGGAAACCACAAATGCAGAAAAACCCTGGGACCTAGTCCAGTTTTGAATACTCTCAGAATTAAGCCGCTATACAAAATCTAATACCAACTTCATACAGGTGAGACCAAGTAGACTACCCATAGATACTTAGTTTCCTTAGTATCCCTGTGCTTTCGACTTCTAGAGTCAAGCACGTGAATATCAAGTCCTTTGGATCGTATTCCAAACAACAAAGGAAGAATCTGTTTGGTAACCACTCTAATTATCTTTGCTATAAAGATATTGTTTGAGTCGTTGATAAAGGATCTTCCGTTTAAACTAATAAACTCCTTTGTTTGGTTAGATCATCCTAAACTTTGATTACTGAAATAACCAATATTTAGATTTGCAATCAATTAGTATAGACCTCAAAGAGAAACTATAAGGTGATGCTGATCTCACGCAACTAGACAATCAAGTCTATCAAAGATAAACACGATTCTAGTTGGACCCCCGTTGATCAAGGTATGTGCACACAATTCACAAGATATGAAAACTAATAAGAAAAACTTCATCGTCTTCAGATCTTCGTTTGTCTTCAATAATAACCTGCACAACATAACTTGAATCCTCTTGTTATCAATCACACACAGAACGGAGTCTGTTAACAATGGATTATCACAAGATGTCTTTATGGAAATGGTTTTAAAGATCCCGTCGATACTTTCATCTAGTTTGAGTGAGCCTTATATCAGAAGAGAAGGTTCTTAAGAATAAACAAACCAGGTGAAATCAAAGTTTCAACAACCGTTAGTCAATCAAATCAATAATCGAAAACTAAAATAACAATGCAATTATCTAGTTTCCCACCAATGGTACTCGTAGAGATTCTTGATCCCACAGAAGTCTTTAAACAAGCGGTCGTATGAGATTTCGCATAATTAGGGTACTTTCCTCTCCGGATAGACGGCTCCACCATAAACAACAAGAATGAAGTTTGCCTAGCTCTTAGGATAGTTTGAAAGAAATGTAAACTCAATTATTTATAGACCAAGGTTGTTTGGACAACAAGGAAATTCCAAAACCAAAAATATTCTCAAGATATTAATATTAAAGTACCTAATTTTGGTTTTCCTATTTCCAATTAATTACCAAACCATATTTCTGAAAAGTCTTTTAGAAAACTTATATTATTAGTCTAGCACATTAACTAATACTCCCTCAGTTTCAGAAAGACTGTCCTCTAATCCATTTTCGTCAGTTTCAAAATTGTGTCCAGCTTTTGTTTATAGTCATATATTTCCAATGAACTCTCTACTGTACCCTTAAATTTTTTATATTCATACATTCATTTTTAACAGGACCCGATATATAGAAATTAAAGAAATTTGTATAATTAAGGAAACAAATATATCCTTCATTCATTTTAAAAGAATATATATTTAGATCCCAAAATTAAATTCCTTATAAACTTTATACTCCATAAATTTCATGGCTTTTAATTTTCCATTTTTTTTTTAATTTCGTATTTTATAATCCTTCTAACAATTTAGATAGTTTTTATTGCTAGCATCTTTATTCAAATAAAATAAGTAAGTAAGGGTAGTCAAGTAAAATATTATAGTCTCCTTAATATTTTGACAAAGTCAAAGCGGACAGTCTTTTTGAAACGGGGGGAGTAATATTTTCCAGCGGATATGATTTTAATTGCTGGTAATCATAATTAAATGCTTTTCAATTATGTGATCACCTTGAGTATCAAGGAATACATTTTAACAATTAATGATAAGAGTTATGTACGTGTTCAAATATGTCGACATCTAAAAGTTTTTAGCAAATCCTAATTCCAAGCTTCACACAATACATAAAGAGATATGTGAATATTGGAAACTCGGTTTTGCTCCTTGGGATCGGTTGTACCAGACTCACAATGTAAGTTGTGATCGGTTATACCATGTTTCCCAAACTAGGTTGTGACCGGTTACACCTTGCTTCCCAGAGGTATCTTATGATCGGTTACACCTTACTTCCCGAGTTAGATTGTGATCGGTTACACCTTGGTTCCCAAAGAAACTTGTGACCGATTACAACTAACTTCCCAAATTATCTTGAAACTTGTGACCGGTTACACCTTGATTCCCAGAGGTATCTTATGATCGGTTACACCTTACTTCCCGAGTTAGATTGTGATCGGTTACACCTTGCTTCCGAAAGGTAGCTTGTGACCGATTACAACTAACTTCCCAATGTATCTTGTGACCGATTACACCATGCTTCATAAAGTAGCTTATGACTGATTACAACATGCTACACAATATAGGCCACCTCAAATCTCAACAAGTTAAGATAGGTTCTACCTTGTCATCTTATATTGGTCATTCAAAATATATTCAATAAAGAACCTTGTTGATGGTGGATTTTAGTTTAGGGCTAAAATTGTAAAACCAAATTTATGCGCTGACATCCTGCAAAGGATAATGCCACTGATAAGTGATGAATACTTCTTCACTTTAATAATTCACCTAGAATGGAGCATGTGGCAACAATCCCAGTATTTCGTGAATTAAATACACAAAATTCATCCAGGTTGGAGCATGTAGCAACAATCCCATATACCCTGTGAATTTATAACATTATTAATTAATGCGCGATTAGCCTTGTATTTCCTGTGTTGCTCCCACGGAACTTTCATTATTGGTACATCATGACGACTGAGTGGTGCTCTCAGTAGAGTAACACGAATCTCCAAGTGTCAATAATGAGGCATGCAAAAAATACCCGTACAGGCTACATCTCTCGGTGTGTTATACTATCCCGATTGAGCATACATATCTCGGTTGTTATATTAGACCGATTGAGCATATTCGAATATGGATTGTCCATATCAGTCTCAGAAACAATCACGACCACGCAAATTGGCCGCATGATTTAACCAGCCTAGACGATCCTCAGCAGGAGCAGGCTATCACCACAATGACCACCAGTGGGCCCGTTTATGCCCTGGTCGGTCGAACACATGCCATACTCCCAAAAGCCACCAAATAACATCCTGGAAAAGGGTGGTCGAATTGGTATGGAGCATCTTGGAAGAAGCTCATACGAGCAAGACCTCCAACGGCAGTCTCAAAACCAGCCACGGCCGTCCAACTTCGCCGGCATGATTGGACGGCGTGGATTATCCCATGACCGGTCAGACAAGCTTGTCTTGCACACCGGCGGGCCCTCTCTCTACCTGCCTGGTCGACCATCTCCTGACCTAGCCATAGAGCAACGTGCGTTTGCCCAAAGAATGGCTGGCGTGATGTTCAAAGGTCGCGGGAAATTCCACTAAGGTCTTAAATCGATCACGACCATCCAACTTCACCGACATGTTTGGATGGCTTAGATCAGGCCTATAGCTGTCGAACAGGTATCACCATTTTCAGCACCGTCCCAACGTGGGCCCCACACGATCGGCCTCCCCAAAGGAGAAGCATTGCATGCAAAACCGATTGGTTGAAGTTGCACGGGTGTGAACTGTGTAAAACCCTAATTAAGGTTTGTGGCATGTTACATGTGTCGCAAATTGATCACGAGCGTCCATCTTCGCAAGCTTGGACGGAGGGTGTAGATGTAGATTTAAAAGGTCCCGAGCATGTCAACATGATCACCGTGGGCCCGTCTACATGCATGACCAATCGGCCAAGACCGGCCATGGCTGGACGCCTCGGTTTGTGCGCCCAAAGTGAGCATGACGCGCGGATTCCTATTCCTTTGCGACATGTGATTTCTGTTGCAAATCAATCTCAGCCGCTCCTTTTTGCCTGTCAAATTGAGTGGCTTAGATCACATCTTCATGGGACAGTGAGGTACAGACGTGTACACCGGCAAGCCGTCTACACGCATGCCCGGTCGGTCCTGCCAAAAACGTCTCCCATGCTTGGATTCGACCAAGCTGAAGAGTGATGCTTGCGCACCTCTTCAAAACCCTAAAATTTCATCAACGGTCGCAGATGAGCGTCATATATCATCTCGTCCGTCCAACTCTACCATCTTGGTTAGGTAGCCCAGGATAGGAGTTAAATGGCCAATAAAGTGTCGTGGTGATCACCATCCGTCATTCTACCACAACATGTGATCGGTCAAGGGAGGGCTTGCCTACACAGCCTCCAAACGATCACTTGAAGGTAGCTATGCATGCAGCTGTTTTAAGACGCTTAATCCGCGGCTTACTCCGATAAGCTTTAAAACAGCGATGCTTCATGCATATTGAATATAATCGATGCATTACATGCATAGAATACACACGATATATTGAATATATTCGATGCATTACATGCATAGAATACACACGATATTTCGTAAATATCGATTTCCCAAATAACTTAGTTATTTAACCTAGCACCGTATGCTACTTTCTGTGGGTCCCACGATCCACACAATCGAGACATTAAGCATGTCACAAACTGGGGTATTGGTCTGGCGGTTTACAGCGTGCAACGTGCAACGCGCCATCACAAGAATGTGTCAGGAAGACATGGACGGTTAGTGATGATGGGAGAAGTGGGCAAAGACTGATCGTGTGACACTAACATGACTCCACTACTCCATCACTCCACTTCCCACGAGAGAAGAGGGTTGTTCATTATGACTTGTATAAATAGGTTCTCCTCCCTATTTCCACAACAGACAAGATAAAAACCAAGTGTTGATACAACGTATTCAAACACACAGAGCTTTTCTTACATTATTGCAAGCTAGTTCGGTATTCTGATACAAGTCAAAAACAACCAACACCTTCAAGATCTGAACACCTTCTTCGCTTCCCTCCCTAAGATCAACCCCATCTCCTTAACTTTGTGACCGAAGCAAGTTTGGAACGACCATTTCTTGGTTTAGGCCAGAATTGTACAGATTGATCTCTCGAATCAAAAAGCACTCCCATGCAGTGCATTTGTTTAGGGTTTATATTCATTTCTCATCCACACACCCCAAATTACCAAAACCAGCAGAAATAGTTTTCACCCATAAACAAACCTGACCAATCATGATTTCCTCTTAATTATGAAACAAGTTTATATATGTACTTCCTTTAAACAAATGTAATAAAACGTTATTTCCTTGGGTGAAATCATACCTATATCTTACACATAATCAAGTAACTAAATATAAAAATTATATTGTGTAGTATTTATGAAGTTCCAAAAGATAAACGTTTATATTTCGTAATTCAATAAGTTACTTGACACTTTGATCATAATGATATGATCAAGTCTAACCACTAGAGTATTTTATATATATATATATATATATATATTCGCATGTTATGTTTTCAATATAGTACGACTTGAAAAATATGTTAGGATTGGAAACAAGTCAAGTCAGTATTACTAACCTCAAGTGGAAGGGTTATGTCCTCGTTGTAGTCGTTACTTCTTCTCATTCTTCAGGTCTTCAGAGTAATACTTGTACGTCTCAACATTCCTAGACTTTCAAGTCTAACCTAAACGAAGTTGACTCTAGTATTTAATCAATCGACTCTAGATGAGTTTTGATACTAAAATATGACAACCAAACTTGACATACCAACGCTCGGTAGGTTCAACCGAGCTATTCTCTAACACTAATGAGTGTCCAAATTGCAGAAAATACACTACAAACAACGGTGTTGCTGCGATACTTGACGAAAAATCTGATCATTATGATTCTGGGGAGGAAGATATTTTAAGCGTAGATCTCTTGGCTGAAGTTGTTAACTTTGATAAATATAGCAATACTCATGTCAATCTTGACAACTTCCTTAGTTATTCTTCAGCAATTACTTTAGAGGATATAATGGACGAATCTGTCTCCAACCGAACATGTGCTTATTGTACTAATGAAGGTCATGAACTCAAACAATGCATAAAGTACAAACAAAAGGTAAGGTATGTCAACAAACTGCAGTGGAGGGCTATTCATTTGATAAATGTACTTCAAGTCTTCCAAAAGTCAAATCAATACAAGGTATCCAAGGTTGTTCCTTCTTCTCCTAACAAGTTAAGCAATTCTTAGAGAAAGGCTAAATTAAAGGAAATAAGATATCTGCATATAAAAGATCAATGAAAATGGATACTGACAAACCCATGCACAATTCTAGTGGTGAGCACTGATGATCACCTCAACATAACTTAATTGTGTTTAAAAGAGCATTCTTATCTCATGTGCCCTCCAAAGAGATAAGAACTATGCACATCAAGTGTTCTGGGTTAAACCATACTTAGTTTAAGTCCTAAATATTATTACTTGAATTTCCACCAGTGTTGAAATACTGTGAGGACTCAGTTATGACAATTTTGTAAATTGGAGCGTCTAATCAAACCGAGAATAACAATATATCATGTTGAGCCTTGCTCCATTGAAACAAGTCAATAATACAAATTTTATCTGTTTTTTGACCCGGTTGAATACTGGAAAGTCATACTAACGGTTGTTGAAAATTTGGTTGCACCTAGTTTGTTTATTCTTAAAAACCTTCTCTTTTGATATAAGGCTCACTCAAACTAGATCAACGTATCGACGGGATCTTTAGAACCATTTTCGGATCTAAAGACATCTTGTGATAATCCATTGTTAATATACTCTATTCTGTGCGTGATTGATCACAAGAGGATTCAAGTTGTATTGTGCACGTTATTAAAGGCAATAACAGATTTGAAAAGTTTCTTATTAGTTTTCATATCTTGTGGATTTAATGCACAAACCTTTATCAGCGGGATCCAACTAGAATCGTGTTTATCTTTGATAGACTTGATTGTCTAGTTGTGTAAGATCAGCATCGCTTTATAGTTACTCTTTGAGTTCTATATTGATTGATTACGAATCTAGAAATTGATTATTTCGGTAATCAAAGTTTAGATTGATCTAACTAGACAAATGAGTTTATTAGTTTAAACGTAAGAGCCTTTTTCAACAACTCATACATATCTTTTATCAAAGATTGATTAGAGTGGTTACCAAACAGATTCTTCCTTTCGTGTTTGGAATACGATCCAAAGGACTTGGTATTCACGTGCGTGACTCTAGAAGTGAAAGGCGCAGGGATATTGAGGTAACTGAGTAGCTAGGGGTAGTCTACTTGGTCTCAACTATACGAAGTTGGTATTAGATTTTGTATAGCGGCTTCTGAGAGTATTCAAAACTGGACTAGGTCCCGGGATTTTTCTGCATTTGCGGTTTCCTCGTTAACAAAATCTTGTTATGTCATTTAATTTATTTCCGCATTATAATTGTTACTATAATCAAGTAAATTACACACATACATTAATCTGAATTACTTGACATTGATCCTAATAGTCAATCGGTTATTACCGTAACTATTGTCAAGTAAATATCATGTTGTTGTACGACCTCGTCCATAGAAAATCACACAAGTTATATGACTTAAGTTGTATTCTCTCGACTCTGTCCATAGACTATCACTTAAGATATCAGACTTATAAGTTGATATTTAAAAGATTGTGGTGTATTTGGGTGCCCTCGTCTTTTCAGTTATTAACCAAATTCATCAAATGTTCTTAAGCTTAGCATATTTCGAGAACGATATTCAAGATAAACTTGACTCAAAATTTTTGTTATGCATGTACTGTCTAATTTAGTCATGCGACAATGTCTCATACATAGAAATGTGAAAACTTGAAAAATAGGTGGTTCAGTCTTCACTTACCTTTTGTTGAAGAAGTTCTCCGGAGATCCTATTGATCTTAACCTTCAAACGGTTGAACGCAGTGATATCCTATACTCAACTACACACTTCTATCCTAATATGAGACTTGAATAAATGTTGACTAAAAATCAAGATTGTTAGAGCATAGCTCGGTTGAACCCACCAAGCGTTGGTATGTTAAGTTTGGTTGTCATATTTTAGTGAATCAAAACTCATTTAAATAGTCGTTTGATTATGTACTAGAGACAATTTCGTATATGTTAGGCTAGAAAGACTAGGATTATGAGACATACAAGTATTACTCGAAGACTTGAAGAATGTGAAGAAGTAACAAGCTACAACGACGATATCATCCTTCCTCTTGAGGTTAGTAATATTTTGACTTGAACTGTTTCATTCCTAACGTATCTTTCAAGTGTTATGGCGATATCATCTTTCCTCTCATAATATCAATATAGGAACTGTTTCATTCCTAGAGTATAATTATTCACAGCTTCGCAGTTATGTCGATGACTTGAATATTATACTCTAGTATTAAGACATGATCATATGATCATAGTGTTATGGAATTAGGATACGAAGTATAACGCTTATCTTTTAAACTTCGTATATAAGGTATCGACATAATCGTATGAATGCTATTGTGATTATGTGTATGGGTATGGGTGAAGATTTCTTCCTAGGAAACAATGTTTACATTCGTTTAAAGGAAGTACATTCATGAACTTGTTTTGTAAATCGAAAGGGAAATCGCTAGGCTTATTGGTATTGTTATTCATCGCATATCTTTGGATTACCAATATGTGTGAGTTAGTAGAACCGATCATAGTTTGTTATGTATCTTGGTAAAACTAATCACAGTGCCTGACTTATGTATTGGTATGACTTTTATTAGTGTAACCGATCCTAAGTAATCACCTGAGATGGTATGATCGATATTTGTAATTGGTGTGACCGATCCTAGTAATTGGTGTGACCGATCACAAAAGAGTTGTGTAATCGATCCTTGTAATTGGCGTAACCAGTCCTAGTAATTGGTGTAACCGATCCTAGTGACTTGTGTAAGCGACCGCAAGTAATACCATGAGAATATGGTAACCGGTCCTGATAATTGATGTAACCGATCCTGGTAATTGATGTAACCGGTCCCAGTAACCATAGTAAGGTAGAACCGATCCTTGTGTTTGGTAAAACTATAAACCCATGATTAGTGATTTGATATTTGATGAATCACATAGTTGTCTTGGAATACAGATGAACCAGTTCTAAACTTGTTTGGAAGTGTGGTATAATCGATTCCAAGATTGTAAATATGAAAGAGGATTTACAAAGAAAAGATGTCGACATACTTTGAACATGATCAGTAACTCTTATCTTTTATTGTTCAAAGATATTCCTTAATAACTCAAGGAGATCCCGGACCGAAATAAACTAAGAATCTTTTAATTAAGGTTATTAGTTTTATATGCTTTTAATTAACAGCAATTAAATGCATATCTCTGGAGAATAAAAATTGGTAATGTACATTTACTAATTGGAGATTTTCTAGTGAGATTTCGGAAATATTAGAAAAAGCATTTCCAGGAATTATGAAAACCGATTTGGGCATTTATTGCATATTTTGAGAATATTCGGTTTTGGAAATTCCTTGGTGTTCAAACATCCTTGGTATACCCAAGTTTGCATTTCGAGCAAACTATCCTAAGAGCCAGGCAAACTTCATCTTTTTGTTGTTTCTGGTGGAGCCGTCTATCCGGAGAGGAAAGTACCCTAATTAGGCAAAATCTCTTACGACCGCTCGTTTAAAGACTTCTGTGGGATCAAGAAGCTCTACGAGTACCGTTGGTGGGAAACTAGATAATTGCAGTTTATTTTAGTTTTCGATTGATTTGGTTGACTAACGGTTGTTGAACTTTGATTGCACCTGGTTTGTTTATTCTTGAGAATCTTCTCTTCTGATATAAGATTCACTCAAACTAGATCGAAGTGTCGACGGGATCTTTAGAACTGTTTGTAGATCTAAAGACGTCTTGTGATAATCCATTGTTAACAGACTCCGTTCTATGCGTGATTGATCACAAGAGATTCAAGTGGTGTTGTGCAGGTGTTTATTGAAGATTAAAGAAGATTTGAAGACAAATAATATTTCTGATTTGGTTTCTATATCTTTGGGTGTGCACAAACCCTTGATCGGATGGAATCCAACTCGAATCGGATTCATTCGATTGGTTAGATGTGTAAGATCGACATCACCTTATAGTTTCTTGTTTGATTCTATATTGATTGATTGCAAATTTAAACTTTGCTACTTCGGTGGTTGTTGGATAGATTGATCTGTCCAGGCAAAGGAGTTTATTGGTTAAACGGAAGAGCCTTTGCGTATGACTTGAGATATCTTCATATGAAAGAATCAAGAGAGTTGTTACCAAAAAAATCTGTTGTTCCTTTACTGTTTGGAATACGATCCAAAGGAATTGTTCTAGTGGGTGCACTTATTGAATGTTGGAAGCGCAAGGATACTGAAGAAACTAGGTAAACTATAGGTTTAGGTGCTTGGTCTCAACTATACGAAGTTTGTTAGATTTTGTATAGTGGCTTAATTCTGAGAGCATTCAATTCTGGACTAGGTCCCGGGGTTTTTCTGCATTTGCGGTTTCCCCGTTAGCAAAATCTTGTTGTGTCTTTTACTTTTCTATTTCCGCAATTATAATTGTTTATTATAATTAAAAGTAAAATACACAAATTTTAACTCTGTATTACTTGATAGTGATCATATAAAGTTTGGTTAAGTCCCAACCTATTATCAAGTAATCACCCTTTGATTGTTGTATTGTCTCGATTTCATATCTATAGACTATCACACAAAGTGTGAATACCGATTTGTAGTATTATCTCGACTTTGTCCATAGATAATCACTTTCGGTAAGAGGAATTATAGGTGGATAATTTAAAGATTGTGGTGTATTTGGGTACCCTCGTATTTTCAAAGATATAGTTTTGACAACTAAATTTGACAACAAGCTTGAGATAGAAACACTTGTGAGTTCGACCGAACAATGCTCTAACAATCTCCCCCTTTGTCAATTTTAGTGACAAAACTATCAATACATATGGATTAAAAAATAAACCTTCAAAGCTCCAGAATCCACCATGCTTGATTTCCTTGGTTCTTCAACTCCATGAATTATTCGTTACTTCAAGTTGCAATGATATGAACGTGTTCAACTCAGCATTTTTGTTGTTGAAGATCCGTAATGGTAACAACTTTGAAAACAGATATTTTTAATCATCGTTATACAGAAACATAGTATTATTATCTTCTCCAAAGTTCATTTATATCACAACTTCGAATTAATACTATGGTGATATGTTTCTCCACCTTAGTCAATACTTACATCTTTTGCATAATAGGTGAAACCTATCGATGTTGATTCACTCCCCCTTAAATAATGATCCACAAACCATATGTATGTTGTGTGAAACTACTAATTAATTCTCCCCCTTTTTGTCAATAAAAATTGGCAAAGGTACGAAAGCTATGGGATCGTAATGAATTCAAACAAAAGATACTTCAAGACTAAAAAAGCACACGTCAACTTTTATTTAGATGATATCACATAGTATAAAATACTTAGCGTTCATCTAGGAGATTTAAGATACAATCATCCCCTGTAAACCCCACATCCACTTTCCCCACAAAGATATAGCAATTAAGCACAAGTTCAATTAAGAATTCTCCCCCATTTAATGTCATTCCCAAGATAACAACATGAGTGACCTTACTTTAATGAAAAAGAAGGATTTTTTTGGACATTAACAAATCACATGGATTTGTATCCTAAACATCGACATAAATTAATCTCAACACCAGTTACGAACAAGGAGACAATTTTAATCGATATGACTCAACATAAGAAAATCTTACGGAGTAGATAGTGCAGTAATTACACAAAAGTGTGACCACAAATAGATCAATACCGCGAAAAATTCTCACAAAGCTTGTTTTATTTTTAGTTCATAAAACTTGATAGATTTAACTTTTGGGCATATATGAGATATCAGTTCAATTCACAAAAAGTAACGAACACATATATCTCATAAGACTTTGCAATACATTAAACCAATAATAATTAAATACTGCAAGTTCATCTCCCAAAACCTCTAGAGTTTCAATAAATAAATCTAAAACATGCAAGATGAAAATCGTTGGAAATAGATTTTGTACTCACAATATTTGCTACACTAAACCCTAGTTATCCTTCTTGAACAAAAGAATAAATTCTCACAAGAAGTTTCCTAGTAATGCATCAGGTTATTTCTAATAGCATGAGCGGAGAATTCCTTCTCATTGTTGAAGAACTCGTTGATCATGGGATCATTCAGTTCTTCCAAGTCTTCAGAAATGTCAGTCAACTCACTAAGTCTTGTTCTCAATTTACACAGGGTAGTTTTTGACTGAGATAACATGTGTTCACAGTGAGTTATTTTATCTAATGAGAGATTGATTCGAGATTTCAAATCATCCCTCTTAGACAAAAAGTTATTCACTACATCCCTGAAATCATTTTTCTGATGACATATAGATAAAAGACAAGTTGAGATAAAACATGTTTCTTCTCCAGACGATTTCTCTTTTCTGATCCTTGATGATTTGAAGAGTTAACAGCTTCTACTGCATCCTTTTTGGTGATACCTCTAGTTACAGGAGCCATTGAACCGTATTTCCTCAAGAAGAAGAGAATATGGAAGTATAACTTTGCCGTCCGTGAGCCAGTGCATCTTCAGTATAACTTTGCCGTTCGTGAGCCATAATTCACATATTTTAACGACCTTTTATATTAATTATACTAGTTATTAGTTACTTGTCCTCCTGAAAATCATAGTTATGTCAACATAAGATTGAAACATTAGGTCAAATAAACATAGTTTAGAGCACAAGAGTTAATGGTTCAAACATTAGGGACTTTTAGATAGGTGATGGAACACAAATATGTATTCTTGATTTTGAAGCTGAATCAATGATAGACACATTTATGTGTCTAATATGATCTCAATTGTATGATTGTTAGTGCTCGACTTTGTATTTATTATGGTTTTTTATGTCATTGTAGGTGTTTTAGGAGAAATAATATTTTGTGGGAAAACTTGCTCGAAAAGTGATGTTTGCACCCCCAAGAGGAATTACTAAACTAGGAATTACCAATAGGTACCATTATAGTGTTCTTAGTTAGTGGCAGGTCCACCCATTAAAGCCCACTAATCAGAGGTCCATAATTAAAAAAAAAACATGAAAATGGACCAAATTTTTTAAGCGCAGGTCCTGTACACATGTGGAACATATGAGGACGTATTTTTAAATACTGAAAACACCCTTAAGTATATAAAGCAGTAACAAATCCATTTCTTCTTCATTTCTCGATCTATTCTTCTTCTTCTTCTTCTTCTTCATTTTCTCATTTGTGGTTCGGTGAAAAGCTCCGGCTATGAAGATCTTCTGAGGTGTTGATCAATTCGTGAACTAAAAATAAGATTAGTCGGTAGGTTCACTTCCTTACTGTTGGTATAGTTTAGGTTTTCATTTTTCCTTTCTTCTTCAAAAGCTAATTTTAATTTAGGTTTTTTTTCTTCTCGGATTAGAGAAATTTTTATGTTTATAGCAAAATCTAATGTTTAGGTATTAGATCTGATGTTGATTCGGTTATGTTCAAAGTTTTGTCATTGTTTTTGGATTCTATCAGCGTTTTTTAACTGATTTTTGGGTTCGATCCATGAGTACGTATATGTAATAGTGAAATATTTGTTTTGATTCTGAGGTATTTCGTAAGTTGATTTACCTATACTGATCTTTATTTTAAGTTTTTTATTGATTCTATCTTAATCTGAGATCCAAATCTCTTGATTTCACGGGAAAAAGAATTCAAAATTCAGATTTTAAGGTTCCGAAAAGAGGAATTAAATTCAGTTTTTTTGTGTTTATGATCTTCATGCTTGATTCGTTAATTTTTTACTTCAATTTTGGTAAAAGTACTTTAGATCTAGATAGATAGTGATGTTTTATGTTCATTTCATTATTAGATCTGATGTTTTAACTCGGTTTTGTTGGTCTTTGGTTTGTTTTTAGTTTGCTTTTGTGTATTAATCATCAGTACATATATGATGTACTGAAGGTTTTTGATGAAAATAGTCCAGATCTAGTTATAAAATCATGTTTTACGTTTGTTTCGTTTGTAGATCTAGAATTTTAGTTTCATTTTGTTGGCTTTTGGTTTGGTTTCAGTTTAGTTTTATGTATTAACCATCAGTACGTATATGACGTACTGATTTTTCTGTGTTTACTATGCTTCTATATGTTTGGTTTCAGTTTTTGCTTGTGTATTAAACATCAGTACGTATATGACGTACTGTTTTTATGAATCTTGATCGTAATTATTCGATTTTTTGGTTAGATTTTGATGGTTTTAGCTTATTTGAACTCTCAATTTGATTTTCTAGTTATTTTCTTTCTTTATTTTCTCAAAATCATACTAATCATACTTGTTAAGAGTACTAAGAAGCTCTGTGTTGTAATTTTTGTTGATTTGAATTGGATTGTTTTACGAATTGTCATGATCTTCGTTGTTGTTGCAGTTTTTGAATCGTTTTTTTGGAATTGCTATTATGGATTATAGAGTGAAAATTGATAATAAATGTGCATATCTGGTGGTTCACTTGTTTCAGGTTATGCTAGATACAATAGGCCCTGAATTGCAAGTTCTTAATAAAAGTGAAAAATCGATTGCACTGAAGGCTGAATCATCGGTTGTTTTGACTCCGGATCAAGATAAAGAAGCAACTTCAGATGTATTGCCAATCAATTATGATGGATTAGCAAAGGTGTGCTGAAATTTTGGTTAAATCATAGTGTAATTTCAGTTTGGGCTTGGGAATTGTTGTCACATAATTCGAATATGTTTGCGTTCTGTTGATGTATATCGTAAAATTGGAAAACAATGATTAGGAAGAAGGATGACAGTGTAGATGTTCCCTTGAACCTTCCAATTGTTGTCTTTGCGATACCTATGTGACTATGTTATCCTAAGCTATATGATTCTGTGCAGGCAGTAAAGAAAGGAGACACCATCTTTCTAGGTCAATACCTGTTCACAGGAAGTGAAACTACATCAGTTTGGCTTGAGGTAAGGCACTGAACTCTGACATTTGGAGGATTCATCAATTCTTTTTTACAGGCAGTTGATTTTTATTTCATGAATACGCAGTACGTATAAGGCGTACTGATAGAAACTTCTTTCGATTCTGTTTTATTCAGAGTTTTGTCACTTTTTTTTGTTTGATCCATGAGTATGTATGCGCAATACTGAAATATGTGCTAATTTATTTATAATTGATTCTAACAGATATGTACTTTACCTGGAAGCGGTGCAGCAGATATGTACTCGAATTGTAAGCAGCGGATATGTACTCGAATTTGTAAGCAGTGGGACAGATATGTACTCAGATTTGTAAGCAGTGCGGCATATATGTACTCAAATTTGTTAGCATATATGTACTCGAAATTGTGAGCAGTGTGCCAGATATGTACTCAAATTTGTAAGCAGTGTAGACACACACGTTTGGTAGTAGGGGGTATTATGGTCATTTCTATTTTTTTTATTAATTTTGGACCTCCGGATAAAAAAAAATTCTAGTTGGACGTTACTATAAATAACTATATGTGCTTTGGACCAATCAACAAATTTTCTATTACTAAAGGCACCCCAGAAAAGTGTTCAAGGCACCCGATGGAATTGATAAAGGCACCTAGAAGTTTTCATTATTTACAACCCAAAAATTACTTTTCGTACTCACAGATTGCTAGATGCACCCCAAGGATTGCTATATGTACCCCAAATTTCTAAAGGGACACCGGATTTGGATAAGGGGCAGTCATCCTTTTCATTTGAATTTCGAATTTTGGCGGGAAAAAGAGGAACAAATTAGGGTGTGAGAATTGATGATGTTATACTGAGATTCAATGGCTGAAACTAAATGAGTATATTCCTTAAGCGTATACAGGCTTGGTATGGTCGTTCGATTGGATCAGAATTGGATAGAATGATGAATTGAAGCAAACAGATTGAAAATAATTATGGCGGGAAAATATGTTCTTCCCAGGTGTTGTTGGTGGATTTTAGTTCAGGGCTAAAATTGTAAAACCTAATTTAATGCACTGACATCCTGCAAAGGGTAAAGCTGGTTGACAAGCGATGAGTACCTCTTCGCTTTATTCGAAACAATTCACTGAATACATGAAATTCACCTAGAATGGTGCATATAGCAACGATCCGAAATATTCTGTGAATTTTTTAGCATTATTTAATGCATGATTATCCTAGTATTTCATGTGTTGTTCCACGCCGAACTCTCATTATTAGCATGACATGACGACTGAGTGTTCACTCTCAGCAGAGTAGCATGAATCTCCAAGTGCCAAATTCGAGACATACATGAAATACCCGTACAGGCTACGTCACTCTCTAACAAAGAGAATCTCACATCGGCGTGTTTGTATTAGCCCGATCGAGCATGTTCAATTCCCTAAAGGGAATCTACACTGTCCATATCAGTCTCAGAAACGATCGCGGCCACACAAGTTGGCAGCGCAATTTAACAATCCTAGCCAAACCCTGGCAAGAATAGGCGATTGTCATGATGACCACCGGCGGGTCCATTTATGCCCTAGCCGGTCGGACGTCACATGAACGTCTCTAAGCAACGTCAAACACCAACCCTAAGTAGGGTGGTCGTGCTGCTTTATAGAGATTCGATCGAGCATAGACTGTTCAGGGCAGTCTTAAAACGATCACGACTGTCCAACTTCGCAAGCATGGATGGACGGATTAGATCATCCCGCAATTGATCAGTGAAGCGCTAATGCACACATTAGCGGGCCCACTCCTCACCTACTTCATCGGTTTTCTCACGACCTAGCCCTAGAGCAATGAACGCTTGCTCGAAGTGAGGCTGGCGTAATGCTTAAAGGGTCGTGGAAACTCCACTAGCGTCTTAAATCGATCACAACCATCCAACTTCGCAAGCATACTTGGATGGCTTAGATCGCGCCTAGGACCAACAGGTAGGTGCACATATGTTCACCGCCAGCCCAATATTGGCCCCACATGGTCGGTCTGCCCAAAGGAGGAGCATGGCCTGCCAAACCGTTTGGCCAAAGTTGCGCATGCGTGACTGTTCCAAAACCCTAATAAGGGTTTGCGGCATTGCATAACTGTCGTAGTTTGATCACGACCATCCATCTTCACAATCCTGGATGGAGGGTGTAGATATAGACTTAAGAGGTCCCGAGAGTATCAACGAGATCACCGTGGGCCCACCTATGCGCATGCAAGATTGGCGTAGGCCAACCATGGCTGAACGCCTCGAACGCGCGCTCATAGGAGCCATGTCGACACGGCTTCCAAATCCTTCGCGGCAATGGATTTATGTCCCAAATCGATCACGACCACTCATCTTTGCCATACAAATTGAGTGGCCTAGATCGCACCTCCACAAGACGAAATGGCATGGACTTTTACACCGACAAGCCGACTACACGCATGCCCGGTCGGTCCCACCAAAAGAGGTGTCCATGCTTGATTTCTGTCAAGCCAAAAAGTGATGCTTGCGCGCCTCTTTAAAACCCTAAAATCCATCAACGTTCGCAAACGCGTGTCGCAGATCATCTCGTCCGTCAAACTTTGCCAGCTTGGTCGGACAACCTAGATTAAAGGTTAAACGGCCAATGAGGCGTCTTGGTGATCACCGTCGGTCACTCTACCACAAGGAGTGATCGTCCAAGGGATGTCTCGCCCATATGGCCTCCAAACAATCACTCGAAGATGGTTGGGCATGCAGCTATTTTAAGAACGCTTAATACGCGACTTGCTCTGTTAAGCTTTAAAACAGTGATGCTTCATACATATTGATTGTATTCGATGCATTACATACATAGAGTATACACGATATTTCATGAATATCGGTTTCCTAAATAACTCAGTTATTTAACCTAGCACCCTATGCTACTTCCTATGGGTCCCACGACCCACTCATTCGAGACATCAAACATGTCACAAACTGGGGGATACTTACTGGGGTATTGGTCTGGCGGTTTACAGCGTGAAGCGTGCAACGCGCCATTACAAGAACGTGTCAGGGAAAGACGGACGGTTAACAGTGATAAGGGAAGTGCGCAAAGACGTGATCGTGTAACACTTCTACACGACCCCACTACTCCATCACTTCACTTCCTCCACTTCCTATGAGATGAGGGTTGCGCTCAATGACTTGTATAAATAGGTTCCTCAACCTATTTCCAAAAAGACAGGAGACAAGCACAGAAAAACCAAGTGTTGTCACAGTATCCAGAAAACACCAGAGCTGACAGCTTACATTGTGCAAGCCAGTTCAACATTCTGATACAAGTCATAAATAGCCAACACCTTCACAATCTCAATACCTTCTTCGCTTCCCTCCCTAAGATCCACCCCATCTCACTTTGTGACCGAATCAAGTCTGGAAAAACCATTTCTTGGTTTAGACCAGAATTGTATAGATTGATCTCTCGAATCAAAAGCACTCACGTGCAGTGCATTTGTTTAAGGTTTAGATTCATTTCTCATCCACACACACCCAAAATTACCAAAACCAGCAGAAATAGTTTTCACCCATAAACAATTGGCGACCACAGTGGGAGATTAATCTCTCGGTTGTGAAGTCAATTTCTTCAATACCCAATCCCATTTGGTTGATTCCAAAATGGTTGGTCTTAGGACTCCCCCAACAACTTCAAATCCTGGTCGAAGTTCCTCCAATAGAGATACTCCCCTTCCCAACGGTGTATCTGATGGTGTATCCAGAAGGATCCCAACATTGACCGAGTTAGCACGGGTACAGGAGATTCACACAAAGAACATGGAACTGATCAAAGAAGCGATAAACGACATACTCGATCTCCTCGTCAAGATAACATCAGAGATGAGCGGTCCTATCACGGAGACTTCTACACCGGGGACTGATCCTCCTCAAATCAACAGTTTCACTATGAACCGAAGGCCAGTGGATCAGGAAGCGTCTTCTCTAGTGGAAGTATTGTGTGAACTTTTACACCTCTCGAAGAATCAACGGGCGGAGACGTTTGCTGCAATTAACCAGATAGCCCTGGACGTGCATTTAACTCCTTCATGTCCAGAAGCCTCAAAAACATCAGAGATGTCTGTGAATAATGTTACATTTACAGAGGAAGACATGATGGCAGAAGAGGGAAACAACCGGGCCCTACACGTTACTGCGCGCATCAAGGATTCAGAGTTCAAGAGGGCCCTCATCGACACAGGAGCGTCTTCGAATGTGATTACTCTCAAGACACTCAAGACGGCTAAGGTCCCCCCAAGCAAGATCGTACGACATCCTACCACGATGACAGACTTTGAAGGAAACCAAACCAACACATACGTGTATGTCAATCTGAATTTGTATGTAGGGCCCAATCAGTCAAAAGTGAAATTCGAAGTCATAGAAAAGGATCTGGACTACCATATGATACTAGGGACACCGTTGCTTCATGACAATAGGATTGTCCCTTCGACGTATCACCAATGCCTGAAGACTATGCTGAATAAAGAAGTCGTTCGTATTCCTGCATCATTGTCTCCTTACGCGCCGATATGTGGAGTGAAGTTATTTGAACCAAGAGAAGCTCCGCGGGAAGAATCAGACAA
The DNA here is from genome assembly GCF_003573695.1 of Papaver somniferum. Lineage (NCBI taxonomy): Eukaryota > Viridiplantae > Streptophyta > Magnoliopsida > Ranunculales > Papaveraceae > Papaver > Papaver somniferum. The sequence goes on along the minus strand of NC_039362.1, from coordinate 104,689,293 downwards.
AGTTCATTGCATCCCTCTCCCCACGTGGGCGTCAATCCAGGAGGAAGACCTACTTGCATCATTGAGGGATAGGCCCCACGACGCATCTTTGCTGACAAGGCGTTCTTCTTCTTCATCCGGTGAACTAGCAACCTACGCTCACACTAAGAGGGAGCGAGCTTTTGTGGCGAGCCGTGACCATAAGGGGAAAACTGTGTACCGACGCCGCTGTTAGCAATTAGCAGGGGAGACTGATGCCCAGTCTCTCTGCCCAGTTGAATGCTACAAAAACGATGAGCCACAAGAAGAGGTGTTGGATGCTCCACGACAGATGCAAGACGGCACCAACTCCATGAATGATGAGATCAAAATCGTTAATATCGGGAATGAAGAATCTCATAGGCCTATCTCCATCAGCTCAGCTTTGTCCACGGATGAACGCACAGAGCTCGTCCAATTTCTGAGAGAATATAAGGACATATTTGCTCGGACATATGAAGAAATGCCCTGTTTAGATGAAAAATTGGTCACCCATCATCTGCATGTCATACCCGGATCCAAGCCGATCAACAGTCTCCGAGGAAACTCAGGCACGAGGTGGAAGAGCAAATCAAGACTGAGATTCAGAAGTTGTTAGCTGTTGGCTTCATCAAACCCATTCATCATCCGACCTGGCTGGCTAATGTGGTTCCAGTGAAAAAGAAAAACCGACAGATCCGGTGCTGTGTGGATTTCAGAGACCTGAACAAGTGCTGCCCCAAGGATGATTTTCCTCTACCTAATATCGAAATGTTAGTAGATTTCACAAGCGGGCACGACATGTTTTCCTTCATGGATGGGTATAGTGGTTACAATCAGATAAGGATGTATGAGCATGACGCAAGTAAGACAGCTTTTCGAACTCCTCTCAGAAATTTTTACTCTACTGTTATACCTTTTGGTTTAAAGAATGTCGGCGCAACATATCAACGCGCTATGACGGCAATCTTCCATGACATGATGCATAAGCAAATTGAAGACTACGTGGATGATATAGTAGTCAAATCAAAAGCTTGGGCAGACCATACAGGAGTCATACGACAAGTGTTTGAAAGGTGCCGTGAATACAAATTAAATATGAATCCTTTGAAATGCGCTTTTGGCGTTTCTTCGGGCAAATTTCTGGGATTCCAGGTAACTGCTGAGGGGATCAAGGTGGACACATCCAAGACTCAAGCTATCCTCACGATGCCACCACCACGAACTGTGAAGGAACCCCAAAGCTTCATGGGCAAGGTGAACTACATTCAACGTTTTATACCTGGTTTAGCCTAGCTTGTTGCTTCATTCACCCCCTTGCTGAAGAAAGGAGCGAGTTTCGTTTGGACCGCAGTACAACAAGAAGCGTTTCGAAAGATTCAGTGAATATTGTCATCTCCAGCCATCATGAAGTCTCTCGTCCAAGGAAGACCGCTATGTCTCTACACCGCTTTCAGTGATACCGCCGTCGGGGCTTTAGTCACTCAAGAAGATGACGAGGGAATCGAACATCCCATATACTATTTCAGACGAATACTGAGAGATGCTGAGCTCAGATACCCCAAGGCAGAGAAGGCATGCTTAGCCCTAATTCATTCCATTCAGAAGTTCAGACATTACCTACTATCCAACAAGGTGATACTCATATCTAAATTTGATCCTGCGAATTTTTTGCTTTCAAAACCGGTCCTGATGGGAAGGTCAGCTAAGTGGCTTCTCCAAATGTCGGAGTTAGACATAACATGTGCATTTCCTAGAACTATCAAGGGGCAAGCATTTGCATATTTGCTAGAAGAATTCCCTGGGGAAGGCACTGCGCTACGTGAGGACCTCCCTGAAGAATTTCCAGACATCTCCGTTGTCGAAGAAGAAGCGTGGCTGTTATATTTTGACGGCTCTGCTACTCCTAGCAATAACACTGGAGGGGAAGGCGTAGTCCTAGTATCTCCAACCGGTGAAGTCTTATCACACTCCTTCAAGCTAGACTTTCAATGCACTAACAATTCAACATAGTATGAAGCCTTCCTTATAGGACTGTCGTTAGCCAAGCAAGCATGGGCCACATGTCTGGAAATAAGAGGTGATTCTAAGCTACTAGTTAATCAGATGAATGGAGTATATGCATTGAAGGAGGTGACACTAGGTCCATACCGATCAGAAGCGCAAAGATTACTAAACTACTTTGCTGATGCAACCATAACCCATGTTGGCCGCAGCAACAACAGACACGCCGATTGTTTAGCAACGCTAGCCTCTAAATTACAGTTCGAAGGTTTAGAATAAACCTTGACGGTGAAGAGGAGAACGGTAGAATCAACATGGCTTTCAAAATGCAAATACACTGGAACCTACGATTGGAGGACTTCGATCATTTAGGAGCTTAGCAGCTCGCTTTCTCAAGGAAAGGTCGGTCTCAAAACCTTGCAAATATTCTTCATGCTTCATGGTATGCTATATCATCGAAACCCGGATGGTTCCCTATCAAGATGTCTCGGAGATGATGAAGCACAACTACAGCTTAACCGCGTTCACGATGAAATTTGTGGACAAACGCTGGTGGTAACGCTTTATCGACGTCTTCAATGCCTGGGCTATTACTGGACAGAAATGGAGACTCAATCCTGGCTACTCCAAAAGTCTTGTTCGAATTGTCAAGCGCCACCACACCAACTGGAGGTTTTCAGCATAAGTCATGTTGGGGACTGGAGAGAGTCGTATATTAGCTATCTCCGCGACGGAGTAATTCCTGCTAATCAAAAGGAGGCTGTAAAGATGAAACAAAAGGTGAAACGGTTCGTGTTTCACGAAGGGGACCTTATCGCAAAAGCTTTGGAGGATATCCATTACGATGCCTGGCTGAGGCCGAGGTCCCAATTATGTTGAAGGAAATGCATGAGGGGGAACATCAAGGGAAGAGGAAACTGTTTCTCCAGATACACGAGAAATATTATTGGCCGTCCATGGAGGATGATGCAGCTGGATTTGTTCAAAGCTGCCACAAATGTCAAATTCATGAGAACCTTGTTCACGCACCTTCCACTCCTTTACACTCGATAAGCAGTCCATGGCCATTTTATAGATGGGGACTTGACATTATTGGGAAGATCAATCCACCGTCATCGAAGCAGCACGAGTATGTCATAACCGCGACAGAGTACTTCACCAAATGGGTTGAAGTTATTCCTCTACTAGGGACTACAGGAGGAACGATTGCTGCTTTCATTAAAGAATACATCATTTGCCGTTTTGATCTGCCTAAGCACATTATCACTGAGAATGACACCCCCTTCGCCAACAAACAGGTACGAGAGCTACTTGAAGAATATGGAATTAAACAGGTCTTCTCCATCCTCAAGGAAACGGACAGGCTGAGAGCATCAACAAAACATTAATTCGGATTCTCAGTCGAACAGTACATGTTAACCCCAGAGAGTGGCACGAACAGTTACCAATGGCGCTATAGGCATATCAGACGACACCTAGAAGCTCCATTGGGGTTTCTCCATATTCACTTGTTTACGGTGCGGATGCGATCCTCCCAGCAGAAATCAAGATCCCATCATCCAGGATTGCAGCAGCAAGTGGAGTCCACTGGAGCGAGGCTGAAACATCTAACTCAAGAATCGTTGAGTTGGACACTCTGGATTCCAGAAGAAGCAAGGCGTAGGAACGTACTTCGGTGTACAGAAGTAGGATCTCCAGGGCGTATGAAAAGACTGTGAAGCCACGTGTTTTTAAAGTAGAAGATTTAGTCTTGAAGACGGCCAAGCACATTCAACAAGACATGTCTGCACCAAAATTCTCTCCGAAATGGGAAGGTCCCTACTTGATCACCAAGGATTACAGTACCGGCTACTACAAAATCATTAAGGTGGAGGGAGGCAAGTTAGAAGAAGTCATTAACGAAAAATGGCTCAAGGCGTACCATGCTTGATCAATGTCCCGCTACTGTCCCATGACATGACGATACATGCATTTTTCATTATGCATTTGAATTATCAATTTATTCAAAAAAAAAAACGTTAATGAAAAGACCTCATCCATCTACCAAAAACTAATGCAATTCATTTCTCAAGAATGTTCAAAAAAAATTAAAAAAAAATTGACAATAAGAAAGCGTGGCTTAGAAGAGGCCATCCAGCAGATTGTAGTTCCTTGAGAGCATCATCTTCAACCTAGTTTGGTACCTCTCCGTCCTATCCTTCAAGTTTTGAACTGCCTTATCCACCTTCTCTGATTCCGCAACCAGGGCCTTCTCCTCCTCCAAGATAGCTTTCGCAGCAAGAACTACATTCACAAGGATACCAGCTCGATCAACCTTGATGATGTCAAGACGCTGCCGCAACCATCCCACGTTGAACTCCATGGATTCGCGGGTAGATACCATGTTCTCCCACTTTTCAAGATTTGATTCAACAACGTTGCGAATAGAGATGTTCTCCATCTCAGCAATCATGGGAAGAAGGCAGTTTACCGTGGTGACCAAAGCAGATGAACGGTGGCGAACTACATTCCTGGTTGCGATGTGGCCATATTTTCTCCATACCTTTGTGTATAAAGGCACAAACTCCTTCTTCACTAAGAATCCACCGACATCTCGATAGCTGGAAGATAGGCATCTCATGTGGATATCAAATAAAAGACCCGCGTTGGGGTATTCATAAGATGAGATACCCAGATCAACATCTTCAAGGTCCGCGGGGGTAGGCGTGTTTGAGTTTGAAGGAAGAGGACTAGTTAAGTCATCGTCGTCGATAACCGTCACGCATGTTCCAGTAGGGTATCTCTGCAAAAAAGGGAGATTATTCGCCTGCTCATGAAGAACAAACAACTGTTCGGAAAAGAAAAGGAAAAGAGGAACGAACTGGTATGATATTCTTAACTCGGAGAACACAAGCAGGGGATTCATCATGAAGCTCAGGTTCACACTGAGATGCAGGTCGTGCACGTTTAACAGAATACCCTGGATGGTATGAAGAAGATGATCTACTATTACTTGACATGATGGAGTTTCTGCAAGAAAATCCTATCGCAAAACGGCAAAAGTGATTCAAAATCCCTACATATACATATATATCGAGGAAACCCTAAAGGAAGGCTAAAAGCGACTGCGGCGAGGTATTCCCGATAGATAAGGATTTAACACCGACCGAGTCGTGCTTTCTTCCGAACCCTAATCAAGATCGGAAAGGCCGTTGGATATTTAAAAAGGAACGGACCAGCTCCTGACGTTTGAAGCATATGACGATGTTCATCTATGCGGTAAATATGTATTTATTTTAACTTAATCGTTCTAGTATTTGAATTTTCACCATCTTATGCCTACCCCACAATAATGCAACCATTATGTGCTAGGCAGGGGACTTAATGTTGATGGTGGATTTTAGTTCAGGGCAAAAATTTTAAAACCTAATTTAATGCATTGACATCCTGCAAAGGGTAAAGCTGGTTGACAAGTGATGAGTACCTCTTCGCTTTATTCGAAGCAATTCAATGAATACATGAAATTCACCCAGAATGGTGCATATAGCAACGATCCCAAATATTCTGTGAATTTTTTAGCATTCTTTAATGCATGATTAGCCTAGTATTTCATGTGTTGTTCCACGCCGAACTCTCATTATTAGCATGACATGACGACTGAGTGTTCACTCTCAGCAGAGTAGCATGAATCTCCAAGTGCCAAATTTGAGACATGCATAAAATACCCGTACAAGTTACGTCACTCTCTAACAAAAAGAATCTCACATTGGCGTGCTTGTATTAGCTCGATCGAGCATGTTCAATTCCCTAAAAGGAATCTAGACTGTCCATATTAGTCTCAGAAACGATCGCGGCCACACAAGTTGGCCGCGCAATTTAATAAGCCTAGCCAAACCCTGGCAAGAATAGGCGATTGTCATGCTGACCACCGGCGGGCCCACTTATACCCTAGCCGGTCGGACGTCACATGAACGTCTCTAAGCAACGTCAAACACCAATCCTAAGTAGGGTGGTCGTGCTGCTCTATAGAGATTCGATCGAGCATAGACTGTTCAGGGCAATCTTAAAACGATCACGACTGTCCAACTTCGCAAGCATGGATGGACGGATCAGATCATCCTGCGATTGATCATTGAAGCGCTAATGCACACATTAGCGGGCCCACTCCTCACCTACTTGATCGGTTTTATCATGACCTAGCCCTAGATAAATGAACGCTTGTTCGAAGTGAGGCTGGCGTAATGCTTAAAGGGTCGTGGAAACTCCACTAGCGTATTAAATCGATAACAACCATCCAACTTTGTAAGCATACTTGGATGGCTTAGATCGCGCCTAGGACCGTTAGGGAGGTGCACATATGTTCACCGCAAGCCCAATGTGGGCCCCACATGGTCGGTCTCCCCAAAGGAAGAGCATGGCCTGCCAAACCGTTTGGCCAAAGTTGCGCACGCGTGACTGTTCCAAAACCCTAATTAGGGTTTGCGGCATTGCATAACTGCCGTAATTTGATCACGACCATCCATCTTCACAAGCCTGGATGAAGGGTGTAGATATAGACTTAAGAGGTCCCGAGAGTATCAACGAGATCACCGCGGGCCCACCTATGCGCATGCAAGACCGACATAGGCCAACCATGGCTGAGCGCCTCGAAACGCGCGCCCATAGGAGACATGTCGACACGGCTTCCAAATCCTTCGCGACAATGGATTTATGTCGCAAATCGATCACGACCACTCATCTTTGCCAGACAAATTGAGTGGCCTAGATCGCACCTCCACAAGACGAAGTGGCATGGACTTGTACACTGGTAGGCCGTCTACACGCATGCCTGGTCGGTCCCACCAAAAGAGGTGTCCATGCTTGATTTCGGTCAAGCCAAAAAGTGATGCTTGCGCACCTCTTTAAAACCCTAAAATCCATCAACGGTTGCAAACGCGTGTCGCAGATCATCTCGTCCGTCCAACTTTGCCAGCATGGTCGGAAAACCTAAATTAAAGGTTAAACGGCCAATGAGGCATCTTGGTGATCACCGTCCGTCACTCTACCACAAGGAGTGATCGGCCAAAGGATGGCCCGCCCATACGGCCTCCAAACAATCACTCGAAGATGGTTGGGCATGCCGCTATTTTAAGAACGCTTAATCCGCGACTTGCTCTGTTAAGATTTAAAACAGTGATGCTTCATACATATTGATTGTATTCGATGTATTACATGCATAGAGCATACACGATATTTCATGAATATCGGTTTCCTAAATAACTCAGTTATTTAACCTAGCACCATATGCTACTTCCTATGGGTCTCACGACCCACTCATTCGAGACATCAAACATGTCACAAACTTGGGTATTGATCTGGCGGTTTACAGCGTGCAACGCGTCATTACAAGAACGTGTCAGGGAAAGTCGGACGGTTAACATTGATAAAGGAAGTGGGCAAAGACGTGATCGTGTAACACTTCTACACGACCCCACTACTAGATCACTTCACTTCCTCCACTTCCTATGAGATGAGGGTTGCGCTCAATGACTTATATAAACAGGTTCCTCAACCTATTTCCAAAAAGACAAGAGTCAAGTACAGAAAAACCAAGTGTTGTCACAGTATCCAGAAAACACCAGAGCTGACAGCTTACACTGTGCAAGCCAGTTCAACATTCTGATACAAGTCATAAATAACCAACACCTTCACAATCTCAACACCTTCTTCGCTTCCCTCCCTAAGATCAACCCCGTCTCCTTCACTTTGTGACCGAAGCAAGTCTGGAACGACCATTGCTTTGTTTAGGCCAGAATTGTATAGATTGATCTCTCGAATAAAAAGCACTCCCGTGCAGTGCATTTTTTTAGGGTTTAGATTCATTTCTCATCCACACACACCCAAAATTACTAAAACCAGCAGAAATAGTTTTCACCCATAAACACCAGGGCAGAATTGGGTTTGAATTTCAGACGTGTTTTAGGGAGATTCAATCGGAGATATTGATGGGTTGGATTTATTTTTGCGGGACAGGGTTGAGATGTTCGTTAGAACCGATCGAACTGGGCTTCATAATCAGTTTTTGGATAAAACATGGGAGAAAACAAGTAGAGGACTTTTCTGGAATTACCTACCTATTTCGACAAAACAGGGAAGCTATATGGTTCATGCACGTAAAAAATGGAAGTTTTCTTTTGATTCTCATTAAAACATGGCAGAGTATTCTCGGGTTATTATTCTCTGTTATTTTTGGAAGATTTTGTAGATGAAAGGGAAGATATCTTTTATATCCATGTGGTATTTTATATTGGGAAGGAGGTTGGATAAATAAGAAGACGCGTGAACATAAAAGGAAAGGCAGAAAGTCTGTGACTTGGAGAGAAGAGAACGGAGAAAATACTTGAGATCTTTCTCGAAATATCGTCACCTGTGGTGTATAAAAAGATTGTTAGATCACTAGAGAATTGGATCGAAAGTTTGGGGGAGGTTATCGAGTAGTTGGGTGAAGTTTAGAACCCTGCAGAGCGAGAAAGAAGAAGTTATTGCTGCTGCAGGGGAGGAAGAACACGAAGAACATTGGGCTGATAGAGTAAATCACAGAAGCAGTCTTATATTCAACTACAAAAAAGAAGTATCGTTGTTTATTTAGTTACAAAAGGCTTTCTGTTACTGCTGTTTTATTCTTTTTGATTCTTTTCACCTTTGTAAACACCTTTTGAGCAATGAATCCATATTTTGAGCGTGTTTCCAACAAGATGAACTAATTCCCTCGTAACCAAGGCAATGGATGAATCTAGTTATGCATGATTGATGGGTAACTACATTATTTTCTCTAGTTTTATTATATAATTCACTTAATCACTACGTCTGCAGAGTTTTAAATTGTTTGCATGATTTTCCTAATTATTTGTCATTCAATTTGATAGGTTATGCTTTGTTAAATCTATTGATAATCTATGCTTAAGGTTTATAAGTAATATTTGAGAATCTGTCTGATTTTAGTGAGTTAAGATAAAAAGAGGACTTAAAAGTTGACTAGAGTTTTGAAATCCTTATAATTCAATCATATGTAGTAGTAGAATCTGGAGTCTTGGTTATTTCTAAACCCTGATATCACTTTCAATTTAGTTATCTTTATCATTAGCAATAAAAATTGAATTCTGAAATCAAAATCTTTACAAGTCTTGAACGAACTTTTCTTATCACTGTAAAAACTACATCAATTTTTTGGCGCCGCTGCCGGGGACTTGTATTTAGGTTTTAGGATTATTTTTATTTATTTTTAGGTTTTGTATTTTTATTATTTTTTTAGATTTTTTTTGTTCTATTTTACGTCTTTGGTATTTTTGATTTTGTTGTGCAGGATTGACTCAAAGCTAAAGGTGGAAAGTTGAACTTGCCAAAAAAGGAGGAAATCGAAGATATTATTTTATTTGGACTTTTATATTTGTTAGTATCTTTATTTTTTATTTTGGACTTGTAATTTTCTTTTATTTGCTTGTTTAGTATTTTATTTATTGTAAAAAAAAACACACGCACACACCAATTGCATTATCTTCCGGCACCGATTTTAGGAAAACAAGTGGTTTAGTAAGGTGAACCCTCTGGGCGTTATCACCTGAAACACCACAAGCCTCAGCCTCGCATCTTTTGGTATATTTTGTTGTAGGTAACCCAAGCTTACCTAAATTAGTGAGCCCAGCATTTGCATGTGCACAAATTTTTTGCTGAATTCTTGTGTATGCCTGAACGTAAGAGAGACGCTCTAGGATGGTTTATGAGTGAAAAACCTAGAAGTGATTTTTTAGGAAACAAGAGTCTTGATTACCTTAATCTAGAGAGTCCTATTTCCGGACGTTCTTCTCACGGTGAGGAAAGGATCCCTATTGCTCCGATAGAGCCAGAAATGAAAACTTTGAAAGCTTTGTTGAATCCGACTAGGACTACTCGTCCCTCGTGTATCAGGTTAGCTGAAATGGAAGCAAATTATGAACTTAAACCTGGGACCTTACAGATGCTCCCAATCTTTTTAGGGAAAGAAAATGAAAACCCTTATTTCCATGTTAGGCACTTTGAGGAAATTTGTAGTACCCTAAAAATTAGAAACCTTGGTGATGATGCTTTGAAACTTAGGTTATTCCCTTTTTCCCTGAAGGATAAAGCCAAATCGTGGCTATATAGTTTGGCTTTCGGGTCTATCGAAACATATGAACAACTTACATCCGCCTTTTTGAACAAGTTTTTCCCAAGACACAAAACATCGTCTATTAGGACGCAAATCTGCACGTTTTCTCAACAGGAGGGAGAATCTTTGTATATGTATTTGGAAAGGTTCAATGATCTATTAGCCCAATGCCATCATCATGGTTTAGAAAAGGTTAGGTTAGTTCAGATCCTTTATGAGGGTCTAGATTATTCCACTACAACCACAATAGAATCTATGTGTACAGGAGGGTTGAAAACCAAACAGTTGATGATGCGATGACATTTTTGAATGAAATCGCCGAAAAGACCCAACAATGGGAAAATAGTAAGAAACCCCAGAAAAAAATTCTTCTAGACAGAGGAAACGTTAACAAGGTAGAAGTAGGCTATGAATCTGATGCCAAAATTGCAGCAATAGCTAAAAGATTAGAAGCTTTAGAATTGGGTCACACTAGTAGTTGAGTGGAGCCTTTTTGGGAAGGCCATATTATGGAAGAGAAAGCCAATTCTCTTTACAATAACACTAGATTCGATAACTCTCAGAAGTTCGACCCATATTCAGAAACTTATAACCCTGGTTGGAGAAACCATCCGAACCTTTCATGGTCTAAGGGCCCGAGTCAAGGTCAGTTTAGTAATTCTAATATTCCCCCAGGTTTTGGCTATACTAAGAATCCTTCAGGACCATCTCAGTTTCAGAATCAGTTCGATAAGAAAATTCCAAGTCTAGAATAAATTCTCATCTCGTTTATTCGAAACACTGATAAGATTCACCAAACGCTTTCACATGGCATAGAAGAAAGTAAAAATATAAGTCAGGCTAATTCTCAGGCTATTTCCGAGTTAAAAGACCAGGTTAGTCTGATAAATGAATCTTTGAAAGTTAAAGGTAGGTTCCCTAGTCAAACACAACCCAACCCTAGAGGAGTTCATGAAGTAGGTGCAAAACCATCACAACAGTTGAATTCAATTAGAACCCTTAGGAGTGGTAGAGTAGTAGACAATCAGGTAACCATGCCCGATAGTGAGCATACTGTAGTACACCCCTCGGGACCACCCATAGCTGAGGGGACTAATGATGCCAATTCGGTTCCCGAGAGGCCCTATTTTATGCCTAGAGCCCCATTTCCGCAACTATTAGTACCAACAAAGAGTGAATCCAACTTTAATGACATAATGAAGGATTTTAAGAAAGTTACCATAAACCTTCCGTTACTAGAAGCAATTAGGAAACTGCCGGCTTATGCCAAATTCCTTAAGGATATGTGTACGCGAAAGCGAAAGCTTAGTTTCCCTAAAAAAGACTCTTTAGCTAGTCATGTAAGTTCGATCATTCAGAACACCACAACTCCTAAGTATAAAGACCCGGGTTCCCCTACCATTGCTTGCACGATAGGAAAACACAGGGTAGAAAAAACTTTACTTGACTTAGGAGCCAGTGTGAACTTACTTCCGTACCATGTGTACTTACAACTAGGACTTGGTGAATTGAAACCTACCAAGATAACACTGCAGTTAGCTGATAGGTCTGTGAAAATTCCTCGTGGTGTGATAGATGATATTCTTATTGAGGTAGACAAGTTTATTTATCCTATGGATTTCATAGTCCTAGATACACAACCTGTGCCTGACCTAGAGAATCAAATATCGGTGATTTTAGGTCGCCCATGTTTAGCCAGGTCTAATGTTGTTATCAACTGTAAGACCGGACTTATGAACATATCCTTTGGTAATATGACCACTGAACTAAATGTCTTTGATGTTACTAGACAACCTTCTGATGATTTAGAGGAAGTTAATATGATTAGCACTTTAGTTCATGAACTTGTTCAGGATAATTGGGACGAAACTTTATTTGGTGATTCTTTGGATGAATTTGATGAGACAATTCTCTTAGGTCAGATAGATGACTAGACTTTAAAACTAAAAGAATCTCTTGAACATTTTAAGGACTCTACATGCCAAGAAATTCAGGCAATAATGTTAGGTCTTTCTGAGAGTAATGATGACCCTAAGTTTGGGGGTAGAGAACTAGAAGAAGCTCTTGAGTATTTTAAATACTCCGAGGATCTAGAAATCCAAGCAATAGTTAGAGGTTTGTCTGAGAGTAGTGATTACCCTAAGTTTGGAGGTAGTGATAGTTTTAGTGATTGTGAAGTCTCCCCCTTAGAAGTCTTTAACTTGGGCCTCGATCTTTTTACGTCTGAGGTATTACTTGAGTCTCTTCAGACTCCACAACCCGATTCCCCTGATACTGTCCAGGAGGAAATCAAGATATTAGAGACCCGTTATTCGGAAGAATCTGTTTGTCAAGACACTCATATGAAACCCAAGTGGGTACCACAGAAAAACCCAGTTGTCTTGCAGGAAACCTTGGATGAGGATGTGCTCTGTCTGTTCATTTTTCTGATTTGGTGCAGTTGTCTCATAATTGTGGAAGTTTTATTTGGTATTGTTGATCCACAATTATTTCGACTATTGATATATGATTTTAAAGGTAATTAGCCATTTTTGGGGTATTTGACATCTGGCTGAAGACTTTAAGCTTAGCACTTCTTGGGAGGTAACCCATGCTCATGCAACACGGTAATATCTTTCCTTAACTCTTTTGCTTCAAATGGTAACGGTTTCTCCTTGTTCATGTTTTTAATTTTATCTTTAGAACATTGAGAACAATGTTAGATTTAAGTTTGGGGGTATGGGAGAATATTTTTAGTTGCAATAAATAAACTCCAGAGCCTAGAAATTTATGCTTATTAAGGATGGCACTAACCAATCTAAGTGGATGGAAGCATCTTGGTTGTAGGAGTTGAGGAACCAATCTGAGTAAATGGAAAAATCTAAATAGAGTCTATTCATAAAAGCACAGAGCTCAGGTGTTATAAATAACATGGTAGTTTCACCATATCTCGTTGAATCCTTTTCACTTCTGTTTTTATTTTATTTTCTTTTAAAATATATGTTTCTCTAAGTGATTAGGTGAGGCACACAAATCAAATTGTTACCACTGCTAGAGTAAAATAGGGTGATTGAGTTACTAAAAATAAATAAATTGAGACCAGACCATCATACCAAACGGAATAAATTGTTCAATAAAATTGATAGCTGGTTCCTTTGTATATGCCAGCTGAGTTGATCTAGAATTAGGATTATCGAACCACTGGTTCCCTTGTATATGCCGGTTGTGTTGATATTAGTCAGACCAGTATCTCAGTCCATTAGGATAGGTTCATTTTGGCAGTGGCCTTCAGACAGATATGGGAAACACCGTTCACCTTAGTTAACATCAAAAACATCTATGTTTTTCTCTATATCCATTTTCTTAATTTATCCATGTGATTTGTTGACTCCGGATATTGACGTCCATAGTGCGACTATCTGAGTAAATCATCTCTATCACTTATATATGAATTTTAGTATGCTTGAGTGCAAACTCGTGTACAACAATTGGAATTTCGCATCAGGGTACTTCATCCCGTGGTCAATGAGAGTATGCCAACCAAGGAGATTATTTAGTGCTATTCCAAGGTTCTGCGTAGATAGCTAGGGTCTAGAGTAAAGGTTTTGTGGGTATATCTCTTGTAAACCCTCCCGAGACTATAACTCGTCCGCTAGGGCCATCTAGGGGTTTAAAGGTTTGTTGCACATGCTAAGTGCAATCGTGATGCCTGCGACAGTGAGTTGGGATTTTATTTTCCAGATTAGATTTGCTCGAGGACTGGAAAATAATAATTTTGGGGGTATTTGATAGACACATTTATGTGTCTAATGTGATCTCAATTGTATGATTGTTAGTGCTCGATTTTGTATTTATTATGGTTTTTTATGTCATGTAGGTGTTTTAGGAGAAATAAGCTTTTGTGGAAAAACTTGCTCAAAAAGTGATGTTTGCACCCCCATAGGAATTACTAAAGGCACCCCAGAAAAGTGTTCAAGGCGCCCAATGGAATTGATAAAGGCACCCCAGAAAAGTGTTCAAGGCGCCCGATGGAATTGATAAAGGCACCCAGAAGTTTTCACTATTTACATCCCAAAAATTACTCTTCGTACCCCACAGATTGCTAACTGTACCCCAAATTTCTAAAGGGACACCGGATTTGGATAAGGGGCAGTCATCTTCTTCATTTGAATTTCGAATTTTGGCGGGAAAAAGAGGAACATATTAGGGTTTGAGAATTGATGATGTTATACTGAGATTCAATGGCTGAAACTAAATGAGTATATTCCATAAGCCTATACAGGCTTGGTATGGTCGTTCGATTGGATCAGAATTGGATAAAATGATGAATTGAAGCAAACAGATTGAAAAGAATTATGGCGGAAAAATATGTTCTTCCGAGGGCAGAGTTAGGTTTGAATTTCGGACGTGTTTTAGGGAGATTCAGTCGGAGATATTGATGGGCTGGACTTATTTTTGCAGGACAGGGTTGAGATGTTCGTTAGAATCGATCGAACTGGGCTTCATAATCGGATTTTGGATAAAATAGGGGAGAAAACAAGTTGCGCACTTTTCTGGAATTACCTACCTGTTTCGACAAAATAGGGAAGCTATATGGTTCATGCACGTAAAAAATGGAAGTTTTCTTTTGATCCTCGTTAAAACAAGGCAGAGTATTCTCGGTTTATTATTCTCTGTTATTTTTGGAAGATTTTGTAGATGAAAGGGAAGATATCTTCTATATCCATGTGGTATTTTATATTGGGCAGGAGGTTGGATAAATAAGAAGACGCGTGAACATAAAAGGAAAGGTAGAAAGTCCGTGACTTGGAGAGAAGAGAACAGAGAAGATACTTGAGATCTTTCTCTAAATATCGTCACCTGTGGTGTATAAAAAGATTGTTAGAGCACTAGAGAATTGGATCGAAATTTGGGGGAGGTTATCGAGTAGTTGGGTGAAGTTTAGAACCCTGTAGAGCGAGAAAGAAGAAGTTACTGCTGCTGCAAGGGAGGAAGAACACGAAGAACATTGGGATGATAAAGTCAGTCGCAGAAGCAGTCTTATATTCAACTACAAAAAAAAGTATCATTGTTTATTTAGTTACAAAAGGCTTTCTGTGACTGTTGTTTTATTATTTTTGATTCATTTCACCTTTGTAAACACCTTTTGAGCAATGAATCCATATTTTGAGCGTGCTTCCAACAAGATGAACTAATTCCCTCGTAACCAAGGCAATAGATGAAACTACTCACGCATGATTGATGGGTAACTATATTATTTTCTCTGGTTTTATTATATAATTCACTTAATCACTGCGTCTGCAGAGTTTTAAATTGTTTGCATGATTTTCCTAATTATTTGTCATTCAATTTGATAGGTTATGCATTGTTAAATCTATTAATAATCTATGCTTAAGGTTTATAAGTAATATTTGAGAATCTGTCTGATTTTAGTGAGTTAAGATAAAAAGAGGACGTAAAAGTTGACTAGAGCTTTGAAATCCTTATCATTCAATCATGTGTAGTAGTGGTGTAGATGGGGGAAAACGGTTTGCTGGGTTTTATGGAATTGAGGAGACGACCGTGTGGAGGAGACTCCTTGAACCGAGCGAAATATTTAACCTCACACAGATGCACTGCGAGAAGGGAGTGCTTTAAGTTCGAGATATCAATCTGTAAGACTCCGGCCTAAACCAATACAATGGCCGTTCCAGAGTCAATTCGGTCACAAGAGAGGATGGGTCGATCTGTAGGAGGGAAGCTGAGATATGTGTGAGATCAATGGTGATCAAAGGTTGTTGGTGTGTTGTGTATTTTGCATGAAAATAGTTTCTGAATGATTGAGTTTACTCAGTTGAGAGTAATTGCTAAGACGATGAGTTCGGGTAGACGAAAGACTGTCTATCGAGAATTGCATGTTGTTTCAATCATGATTCAGAGACTTATTTATATTGCTAGAATTGTAAACACCTTGATCCCATGAAGTGTGACAGTTGCTGGAGTCAAGGAGTTTGGAAGTGGAAATCGTGTTAAAACCAGTTGCTCATCATGCAGAGATTTGTTTGATTGTCCACCCACTACTTCGTCAACTCCTTCAACCGCTTGCACGACTTAGTCACATTCTCATCGTGGATGAACACACGTGTCGTAGGCCGCCAGACCAAAACCCTAATTAATATCCCCCATGTGACACGATTTATGTCTCGTGATTGTGGAGTTTGCAAGGCAGACGTGTATTTAGTTAGTCAGTTGCTGACTTTGTGGGACGATGAGTCCTCGTATTGCTGAGTCGAACGTGATTTGCAAATGTTCTAAGACTCATGCATTAAACGTGTATATTGAGACAGAGGTATAATTCTCGAGTAAATGTTGAAAGTTAAGGTGAGCAAATATTGCTCATTCGATGAATTGTTAAATATTGATAGTTGAACCAACATTCCTTAGTCTGAGCAAATATTGCTCATTTGAGCAAATGTTGCTCGTTTGATGAATTATTGGTAACAGAACCAAACAAAATGTTAATTTAAAATACTGGCAACTGAACCGAGTATGATAATTAAAATGTTGATCACGGGATCAACGTAAAATTATTAGTGTTTGAATATGCTCAGAATTATGTTTTGCAGAGCATTGGATTCGAAACCCTAATTTTGATCAATTGCTGATTAATTGATGATTTATTGAAAATCAACCACGGAGT
This sequence comes from Papaver somniferum, assembly GCF_003573695.1. Lineage (NCBI taxonomy): Eukaryota > Viridiplantae > Streptophyta > Magnoliopsida > Ranunculales > Papaveraceae > Papaver > Papaver somniferum. The sequence goes on along the minus strand of NC_039362.1, from coordinate 104,672,491 downwards.
GAAGGAGGGACTGGCTACATGGGATGATGAGTCGACCATGTAAAGCCCAGATGCTCTAGTGAGCAAAATACCAAAGTCTCTTGAAGACCAGTTGGTGAAAAGATGATCAAATGCTGGCTTAATCATTTATTGAAATAATGCTCGTCTGAACCTTAGGTGATAAAACCTAATAAATTATGAAGAGATTAAGTACCTACCAAGGGGTCATGAAACCGGCCCTGGTTCGTCACGAGATCAACTGACGATCATTTTATGAAATTCCAAGTCGTTTGGAAGAGTTCTGGACCTAATGCGTGCAATTGTGCAAATTAGGTCAAATTATGAAAATGTGTGGGACCGACTCCTTGCAATCCAAAGATTCATACTTGGTCAGTCAAGGTAACATGCTCACGTCGCCAAAGTGTCCGCGTCTCAGTCCTGAGAATTTTGATATTTTCTGATGTGCGTTCGAGCAACATTTTGAGAAAATATGAAGAAATCAAGGATTTTGCTGAAACTGAAGAAACTTCATAAGATGAAGGAAATAATAATAATAAAATGAAGTAACCATGAAGTGTGGGACCGGCTATGGCCAAGGCATGGCCGTACATCCAATGAGCTCGGTCCCATGACACTTTTCCTAATTTTATATTATTTTTATGATTTTAGGGAAATATCATGAAATCAAGGAGTTTGTTGAAATCAAGGAGTTTCCTTGAAGTGAAGGAGTTTCCAGGAGATGAGGGAAAAATAATATTGATAATAATAAAATAAGGGCTTGTGGGACCGGCCAGGGCCCGGTCCTGTGAGTCTCCCCTAATTTTGTATTATTTTCATGATTTGAAGGAAATATCATGAAATTAAGGATTTTCATGAGATGATGAAAATAATTAATAAAATAAAGAATTACCAGGTGTGGGACCGGTCACGGCTAGGGCATGGCCGACCGGCCAGTGACCACGGTCCCGTGACACCTTTCCTAATTTTATGTAATTTTTGTATAATTTTCTTAATGTGAAGGAAATACCATGAAACGAAGGAGTTTCATAGGATTAAGGAATTTCCATGAGACTATGGAAATAATTAATAAAATAAGGAATTGCAAGGTGTGGGACTGTCACGGCTAGGGCATTGCCGGTCGTCTAGTGACCACGGTCCCGTGACTCCTTTCCTAATTTTATGTAATTTTTGTATAATTTCCTTAATGTGAAGGAAATACCATGAAACGAAGGAGTTTCATAGGATTAAAGAATTTCCATTAGATGATGGAAATAATTAATAAAATAAGAAATTACAAGGTGTGGGACTGTCACGGCTAGGGCATGGTCGGCCGGCTAGTGACCGCGGTCCCATGACACCTTTCCTTATTTTATGTAATTTTTGTACAATTTCCTTAATGTGAAGGAAATATCGTGAAACGAAGAAATTTCATCAATTGAAGGGATTTTCATGGGATCAAGGAAAATAATAAAACATGATAAAATAAAGGGAGAAGCGTGGGACCGACCACGGCGGCATGACAGGCCGGGCGGTGGACTTGGTCCCCTTAACGCCTTCTTTAGATATTTTATTATTATTATTTTCTCCATGGTTTGATTGTTCCTTCGTGTTATCGAATGTTCGTTCGTGCATTCAGGTGCTCGTGCATTTATTGCTGAATACACTTGCACCATTTCCTTGGGGCTTACTCGATGGTGGCTCAGATGCCCGTACGTTGAATATTTATCACTAACCCATGGAATTCTGTTGGGAAGAACCATGAATTGAAGTAATGAAATATTATGAAGAACGTAGAATATTTCTGAATATTCAGTTAATGAATTTAAGGATTAGATATAGTTAATTGATGGATCTATACTAGAAGGCATGTTGTCTAGGAGCATTAATTATCTGAGAGTCGAGTAATATGAGCTTGTTGAAGCGTCATATTTCTTTTATATAGTCAGGGAAAACATTGTTACATCCTGAAGACGTTATTGCTTTATACTAGCAGGCAAGCTGTCTAGGAGCCGTCCAATCGTTTGATTCTATATAGAAGTAATTACTGAAATTGCTTAGTATGCATGAGATATGTCGTTGCCTCAGTTGAGAGACTGCATATCTATATATGCTCTGAGAGACAGTATTCTCAGTCAGAGGTTCTTGCGGCATGAGCTTTCATGCTTCGATGAGAGACATGAGACTCAACACTCATCTGATTGCTGGATCAGGAGTATGTACAATTATGGTTTTACGATTTTAGCCTTCGCTGAAAATCCACCATCTACATTAAGTCCCCTGATTAGTGAGGGACAGTCATGTTCCTCAATTAACTCTGGATGGTGATTTTCTGGTTATAAACGAAATAAGTAATTGAACTTAGTCGTAAGATAAGATGTTACCGAATTTTCGATTGCACGAGCGAACCATGGCTTGAACAAAGATCCCAGTGGCATGATAGAGAATCATCTAACGATAATAAAGTGGTGTAGCACCGCTAATTTGGTGATGAAACCTTGGTCGATTTAGGATCCACGGGTCCGGGCCCAAGAAAGGAAATCCGTTTTAGCGCGGACGTTCGTTCGTTCGTTAGTTTAAGAAACAAACAAAATAGACCTGAGTCTATTGATAAAATTTTGTCTATGAGCTTTCACGAAAAACAAAATTTTATTTTTTAAATATGTGAGATTTCACAAAGTGGAATAAACTCTCGTTTCAAAGGGGATGCTCGTATGAGAGAAATATTTTTTTTGAACAGACGTGCGTCTGTTAGTAATAAAATTTTGTTTATGAGCTTTCATGAAAATTTTATCTTCGAGCTTTCAGAAATCTTTGAAAATATACTCTCGCTTTAAAGACAGATGCTCGCGTGAGGGAGCAAATATATATATATATTATTTTTTTCAAATTTACGTGAGTTTCACGTTAAATATATATATTTTTGTAAAACCAATGTTTTGATTTTGAACAACTATTGAAAGTAGACAATTATACATGGTGAAATAATGTATGTATGTAAGTTTTCATAATTGTAGAATGGACGTCTGTCCAATTTTTGAAAAACCAGTGGATGTTTAAAATTCACGTGGGTTGTTCATGGTTTTATGAAAATCAAGTCATGATTTTGAATAATGAATCTTGCTCGTCTTTGCAGGTTTGAAGGAACAAGCAAGTTTTCGAAATTCTGACGTTATAATCACTACAGCTAGTGAAATTGTAAATAGGTAAGAGTTGAATTGTTACCATTTGTCACGTGTTTGTTATTGGTATATCCATGACTCCATGTCTTTCGCCTCAGATAGTGGTGACTTCTGGTTACAACCACTCTTCTGGCTCTTCCGGGGAACGCTCTATGAAGTCAAAGATGAAGACTTATGCAGATGCTCATGCCGAGGTGAATCAACCTTTCAGAGACGCTGGAAGGCTGACACATTATATGTCTATCGATCATCTGGGAGTCGTCCGTGCTAAGATATATGCTTTATTGGTATTAGCATATGCGGAGGTAAAGCAGGGACGTGATGAAATATCACAGAAGAAAAGAGCTGACGATGAAAAGCTCATATCTCATAAGCAGAAGCACCGCCGACTTCAGCAAGTGAGATTATCGGCTGCATGTGAAGTTAGGCTTCGTGTTGATGGTGTATCTCCTGATTCAGATGTTGATGAATGAAGAATTTCGTCATAATTCGTCATCAGAAAATTCAGAAGTTAAGTCTTCGAGCAAAAATGTTGTAGAATCTTCATCCGATAACGGGATTTCGCTATTTACCCATGTTTCTTCATCCTCAGAAAATTTCCAAGCTTTAGCAAAGAAGCTTTTCGGATTTTGATCACGTTTAAGGGCCGAAATCGACGAAACAGTAAACTTCCAGGAGACTTTCAGAAATTTTTCAGATGGCATGTAGTCCAATGTTTCAGCCACATATCTTTGCTCGTTTATCCAATTGTTGTGAATTCTGGATATGTTGTAGAGGACATCCATACGAAGAGAATGGTATATGAATCATCCCTAGATTAGTCACCAGTTTCTCCAAGCTCGCTACTTTGTGAGGGACAGTGTAAAATCATCTCAGACGAGCTTGTTGTAAAACACTCATGTTGTGGCTTTAGACTATTCGCTTATGTCTTGAACGGTTGGTGAAGGATTTTAATAACATTGACGCATTTGATATCAGGACCCATGAGTGATACATGAGCATGGTGCTTGTAGTGCCATCTTGTTTCTTTCAGTCGTAGGAACATCACTTCTGAAACCTTGGTCACGGGACCTTAACTGAGGTTGCTCTCAAGAGGGGATGATGTAATGACCATGGTTGTATGTTTTGGTTGTAGCATTCGTTTTAATGATGAATGGTTAGCATAAGTGAACTTGGTGCCAGTCCCGAGTCTTGGATTGTGAACTGATCGTCATGATCAGTGGACCGTCAGTCCCAGTATTTTGTTAAATCTCTCCCTTTCTTTTTCCCTTCTTCTGGCAAGACCTAGATAGAGGACCCAGGTACAAAAAACTTGATGTAAACTCCTAGGTGGTCGAAGTAGGAGGTACCTTGATGAAGGACTTAGCGAAAAGACCTGGTGGACATCGATCGACTGTAGAGGTTATGAATTCCGTCCACGAATTTCTGCTTGCATGTTGTATGCTCTGGAGGCTGTAGGAACCTCATACGTCGTCGAAATTCGGTGCTTGACCCCAACATTTGAAGCTAAGAGACCTAGTTATCATATGAGAAAATAATCATCCAATTTGGAGTTGTCTAGGTCAGCCAACGAATCGTGTACATTTGTAACTTGTAATCCCGTGCAAGTTTTCAGATTCCATGAACTTGAGTGTGGAGGCCATATCTTTCAGCTCGTATGTCCGATTGATGCGCCCTTTTGGTATGTTGTAGAAGAGACATAGAAAAACATATTTTGTTGAGGAAGTATTGCCTCATTTCTCACTCATTGGTACGTTTTTGTAAATCCATGGGCTGAAGTATGTTGTATCTTATTTGTAGAGGTGATGAGAACATCTTGTAGAAGACTTGGGATTGTGCCCGCCTGTTGTGCAAGCTTCGGAAAGACTTTCATGTGAACATATTTCATGTCTACGCACCTTGATATGAATCATTAATGCTTGGAGAAGTCCGATCCATCGAGTAACACTTCAGAGAACGGATAGTTTATGAAGCTGGTCATGAGGATGTTGCCCCTGAGACCGTCATTGATGCTGGATCACGATAGAATTTTCTTCAGAAATGCTTGTTGATGACGATACTATGGTCGGAGTTTCTCCAGAGACCGAAAAGGCTAGATCCATGATTATCGACGTAGTCTTTACTCCTTCATCCAGTGAGCCTTTACATTCACGAACTAATTGATGAGTTGAGCGTCCCTAAGATAAGGGTGTAGGGTTCAACCCAAATTCTCCCGAACCTTTACTGTGAAGTGCCTTGTCAGGTAATCGATGTTGTTGTTGTAGATAGCAACGGAAATTTCCATTCTGGATGTGATCGGTGAAGAGAGGAAGTTCCTCAGTCGTGCAGGGGCTTGTGATGCAGAGAGATCCGTTGATGAAGTTTCATGGAATCACATCAGGTTGCAATAACTTGTTATGTGGATAACATTTATTGAAATAGAATTGATTTCTCCAATAAGATCAAGTCCCCGGTGTATGTTGAAGGCGTTTGTGCCATCCATGGATGAATGATGTTGCATCTGCTTCAGAAGTCTTATCATGGGATAAATTCAGTTACACTTTGATCGTGCTGGTGTTGAATCAGTGTGTCATCGTCGAGGTATTTGCGCTGAAGCTAGAGGCGCCATTATAGAAGGTGTACTCTTTGATTGGGAGTACAATTTGAAAGCTTCTTAGATGTTTGAGCGTTGAAGCGTCATATCCCTTAAGATCTTAGGTTTGATCTTCTCGGCCCTGAGTATCTTTTGTTGATTCAGCACTCCTTTCATTGCAGTAGTGGGATTCAACACTTGTGCAGACATCAGAGATTTCTGATTTTGTGGCACACATGAACAGTCTTGCAAGGTTACGTCCAAAGTGTTCTTTTCCAAGCTTGGACATCATCTCAGTAATGAATGTATTAGTGTTCGATTCATAGAAATGTCAAATTCAACCACTTGGTAAAATACTAATGCGATAAAGCTACCATTCGTGTTGCAATAACAAAGTTGCTAGCATATTAAGTCCCCATGCTAGGATAGCATATGAGGAAATAAATGACATAGACATGGGAGGAATGAGACTTGACTGAGTGCGGAACCTCTTGATGAATGTCTATGCATCTTTGCAGGTTCTTGCTTCAACCTCGTCAAAGTTCGAAATTCCTCCAAGTGCTCTGATGACAAAATACCCGCCAAATCTTCAGGATCAGATTTTTCTTCATTGGATAGATGTGCAACCAAAGGTGCTTTGTCAGTAGCCATTTTTCAGCATGAATCCACGCTCGTCTGAAGAACATGTCATATCCTGGATCTTCCTGATTATGTGTGAAACTTGGTTTCTGCCTATGTTGAACTTATGTTGATATAGCCATAAGTATTTCCGAGTGTTCCTTCAAGGTCTCTGATTAAGATAGATCACAAGTAGCTTCTTGTCAAGTGATACTTGCATCTCTGAGGGTTTCAGTGAAATGATGTTGATGGTGGTGTCAGCATCGATCAGCATTCTCCTGAATTCATTTCCTCTGATATGGTCTGTGGTAAGCAGTCCTCAGTCGTGCATTTCCTTGTCTGTGGATGAAGGTTCAAGGAATATTTCCGGGATGGACAGACGTCTGACACAATGTAATTCGGTGTTGTGAACATGTCTTTCCTTTGTGCCTTAGACAGATAGAGCAATTTCACAGATATGCTCGATCAACGATTGAACTGCTTCTTTGACTGGTTGTTCAGAGTGTAAAGGTTCTGACTGGAGAGGATTCTTGTGTACTCCTTCAGTTCCTAGTTGAAGCTATTAGGGATCAACCTTCTCTTTGAAGATGTGCTTACAAATATTGCAGTTACTTGTTGGATGATCGATGAACCTATGAAGGCGACAGTATCGGAGATTCTCCATTTCTTCTTCAGTTGGCTCTCTCCTGATGAACGAAAATTTGATTGTACCATCTTGAACCCAGACTTCCAGTAACTCGATCACTCCTTCATGATAAGAGAGAAGTTTGAGTCTGTCAGACCATTTCCCCGTTCGTTGATGTCGGGTCGAGGTTTGTGCATTTCAGGATTGGTTATCTTTTTTTTGTGCCTTCAGAGGAGCCTGGGATGTTGGAGAAGCGTTCTCATGCTGTGTCTCGGCTTTCCTTTCAGCAACAACGTTTATTAAAGGCTGGAGATTGTACTGATTATTGACTAGGCGTCGGCTGCTTCGAGGTTCCTCGGCCTTGCAGACTTTGCTCTTTCCAGTAAAGCAGGTGCAGTAGTTGCTGATTGCTTGGATGCTTCATGAAGCTCTGAGAAAGTTTGGAACCAGATATTTTCCATCAAGGCTCTATAGACCGGGATCATTCCATTGATGCACAAGTCCATCAGTTGTTGTTCTGTGACATTCGGGTCATGACAATCCAAAGCTTGCACTCTGAACCTCTTCATATAATTGTTCGGATGTTCATTTTTCTTTTGAGACATTTTTCCTAAATCAGAGAGAGTAATCTTCTCTAGGACGAAGAAGTATTTTCTGTAGAAAGCATTAATTATTTCTCCCCAACTGGTGATACTTCCTGGTGCAATGTTGTTGTACCATGTGTATGCTCTGCCTGTCAGAGACTTTGATAATTCCTTTGAACGGACGACATGGTTGTGCTCATGTTCACCCAGTGATTCTAGAAACCGAGAAACATGTTCTTGAGCATTGCCCATTCCATCATAAAGAGTGAACGTTAGAGAGGTATAACCTTTTGGCAGAGGAATCTTTTGTGTAGAAGCAGGGTACAGAGGTTTGTGACGGTGGACAGATGATGTCTTGTCTTTTCCTCGATCTTCTAAAAAGCGTTTCAGGTCCTCTCGAGTGATGAAACTTACAGGTTCCTTTGCTGGTGGATCGTTTGCAGCTTTGCGTACTTCTTCATCATCTACAACATGGATTGAAGAGATTTCAGGATCAACGGTTGAAGATCTTTCTTTAGATTTTCATTTCTCGTGTTGAGGCTGAGTTTGTTCAGACGCAAGCTTGTCCGTGAGAGTTTTGAGATAAGCACACAACTCTTTCTGCGTTGCATCCATTTCAGTCTGAACCTTCATGAGATCAACTATGGTAGGCTGATTTTCTCTGGTTTCTTCAGGAGATTCGCTAGGAGGTGTATTGTTCACAGTGCCAGTAGCATTGCTTGCATCATTGACAGGAATGATCACTGGAGCACCAGCACTCAGAGGAGTAGTATTAATCATATGGCATGACATTGCTGGACGGAGGAGTGGTGTTATCGGTACCACTAGAGCCTGCAACGTTGAGAGGAGTAGTACTTGCAGTGGCAGTACCACTACAACTTGCAATGTTAGAGTTGGGTGTTGAACCCGATTGGTAACTGAACCAGACCTAAGACCGACCATCTTGACGAATTGAGATTGCAACCGAGAGAATAATCTCCCACTGTGGTCGCCAATCTGTAGAGAAAAAAAGATTTGCTGGTTTTTACGGAATTGAGGAGACGACCGTACGGAGGAGACTCCTTGAACCGAGCGAAATGTTTAACCTCATACAGATGCAAGAAGGGAGTGCTTTAAGTTCTAGAGATCAATCTGTAAGACTCCGGCCTAAACCAAGACAATGGTCGTTCCAGAGTCAATTCGGTCATAAGAGAGGATGGGTCGATCTGTAGGAGGGAAGCTGAGAAATGTGTGAGATCAATGATAATCAAAGATTGTTGGTATGTTGTGTATTTTGCGTGAAAATAGTTTCTGAATGATTGAGTTTACTCAGTTGAGATTAATTGCTAAGACGATGAGTTCGTGTACATGAAAGACTGTCTATCGAGAATTCTCTGTTGTTTCAATCATGATTCAGAGACTTATTTATATTGCTAGAATTGTAAACACCTTAATCCCATGAAGTGTGACAGTTGCTGGAGTCAAAGAGTGGGGAAGTGGAAATCGTGTTAAAACCAGTTTCTCATCATGCGGAGATTTGGTTGATTGTCCACCCACTACTTTGTCAACTCCTTCAACCACTTGCACGACTTAGTCACATTCTCATCGTGGATGAACACACGTGTCGTAGGCCGCCAGACCAAAATCCTAGTTAATATCCCCCATGTGACACGATTGATGTCTCATGATTGTGGAGTCTGCAAGGCAGGCGTGTATTTAGTTAGTCGGTTGCTGACTTTGTGGGACGATGAGTCCTCGTATTGCTGAGTCGAACATGATTTGCAAATGTTCTAAGACTCATGAATTGAACGTGTTTGTTGAGACAAAGGTATAATTCTCGAGTAAATGTTGATAGTTAAGGTGAGAAAATATTGCTCATTCGATAAATTGTTAAATATTGATAGTTGAACCAACATTCCTTAGTCTGAGCAAATATTGCTCATTTGAGCAAATGTTGCTCGTTTGATGAATTATTGGTAACAGAAACAAATAAAATATTAATTTAAAATACTGGCAACTGAACCGAGTATGATAATTAAAATGTTGATCACGGGATCAACGTAAAATTATTAGTGTTTGAATATGCTCAGAATTATGTTTTGCAGAGCTTTGGATTCGAAACCCTAATTTTGATCAATTGCTGATTAATTGATGATTTATTGAAAATCAACCACAGAGTGAAGGAGGGACCGGCTACATGGGATGATGAGTCGACCATGTAACTCCTAGATGCTCTAGCGAGCAAAATACCAAAGTCTCTTGAAGACCAGTTGGTGAAAAGATGATCAAATGCTGGCTTAATCTGAAATAATGCTCGTTTGAACCTTAGGTGATAAAACCTAATAAATTATGAAGAGATGAAGTACCGACCAAGGGGTCATGAAACCGTCCTTGGTTCGTCATGGGATCGACTGACGATCATTTTATGAAATTCCAAGTCGTTTGGAAGAGTTCTGGACCTAATGCGTGCAATTGTGCAAATTAGGTCAAATTGTGAAAATGCGTGGGACCGGCTCCTTGCAAGCCAAAGAGTCAACCTTGGTCGGTCAAGGTAACATTCTCACGTCGCCAACGTGTCCGCGTCTCAGTCCTGAGAATTTCGATATTTTCTGATATGCGTTCGAGCAACATTATGAGAAAATATGAAGAAATCAAGGATTTTGCTGAAACTGAGGAAACTTCATAAGATGAAGGAAATAATAATAATAAAATGAAGTAATCATGAAGTGTGGGACCGGCTATGGCCAAGTCATGGCCGTCCGGCCAATGAGTCCGGTCCCATGACACTTTTCCTAATTTTATATTATTTTTATGATTTTAGGGAAATATCATGAAATCAAGGAGTTTGTTGAAATCAAGGAGTTTCCTTGAAGTGAAGGAGTTTCCATGAGATGAGGGAAATAAAATAAGGAATTACAAGGTGTGGGACTGTCACGACTAGGGCATGGCCGGTCGACTAGTGACCACGGTCCCGTGACACCTTTCCTAATTTTATGTAATTTTTGTATAATTTCCTTAATGTGAAGGAAATACCATGAAATAAAGGAGTTTCATAGGATTAAGGAATTTCCATGAGATGATGGAAATAATTAATAATATAAGGAATTACAAGGTGTGGGACTGCCACAGCTAAGGAATGGCCGGCCGGCTAGTGACCACGGTCCCGTGACAGCTTTCCTAATTTTATGTAATTTTTGTACAATTTCCTTAATGTGGAGGAAATATCATGAAATGAAGGAATTTCATCAATTGAAGGGATTTTAATGGGATCAAAGAAAATAATAAAACATGATAAAATAAAGGGAGAAGTGTGGGACCGACCACGACAGCATGACAGGCCGTCCGGTGGACTTGGTTCCCTTAATGCCTTCTTTAGATATTTTATTATTATTATTTTCTCCATGGTTTGATCGTTCCTTCGTGTTATCGAATGTTCGTTCGTGCATTCAGGTGCTCGTGCATTTATTGCTGAATACACTTGCACTATTTCCTTGGGGCTTACTCGATGGTGGCTCAGATGCCCGTACGTTGAATATTTATTACTAACCCATGGAATTCTGATGGGAAGAACCATGAATTGAAGTAATGAAATATTATGAATAACGTAGAATTTTTCCGAATATCCAGTTAATGAATTTAAGGATTAGAGATAGTTAATTGATGGTTATATACTAGCAGGCATGCTGTCTAGGAGCATTACTTATCTGAGAGTCGAGTAATATGAGCTTGTTGAAGCGTCATATTTCTTTTATATATCCAGGGAAAACATTGTCACATCTTGAAGACGTTATTGCTCTATACTAGTAGGAAAGCTGTCTAGAAGCAGTCCAATCATTCGATTTTATATAGAAATAATTACTGAAATTACTCAGTATGCATGAGATATGTCATTGCCTCAGTTGAGAGATTACACATCCACATATACTCTGAGAGACAGTATTCTCAGTCAGAGGTTCTTGCGGCATGAGCTTTCATGCTTCGATGAGAGACATGAGCCTCAACACTCATCTGATTGCTGGATCAGGAGTATTACAATTATGGTTTTACGATTTTAGCCTTCGCTGAAGATCCACCATGTACAAGTGGAATCCAGAGTCTTGGTTATTTCTAAACCCTGATATCACTTTCAATTTAGTTATCTTTATCATTAGCATTAAAAATTGAATTCTGAAATCAAAATCTTTACAAGTCTTGAACGAACTTTTCTTATCACTATAAAAACTACATCACTCAACAAGATCACATACACGATATCTCTATGAGATTATTATGAGGTGATTCACGTAATATTGGCGGACTTATCATAAATGGTCAAGTCAACTTGAGTAACCTTGTCATCACAAAGAGTATTATGATGAGTTTTTGTTCAAGTCTCATTTTCTCAAGAAAAATTATTGAGGTTGCACTCATTACTACAATTAAGTACCGATGGGGTGAGTAGAAAACTCACCTCTTGTGTCCCTAGGTGACTTTAAAAGGTTATATGTGTATGTAGAAGACTTATCTTTCCTGGTTCTTATTCTTCTTCTTCTTTTCTGTTTGTCTTTCTTTAGCATTCAGGTTTCAGAACTTTTCTTTAATAACTGACTCACTCTCTGCATGTCATTATGAAGTTTAACAATTTTTCTTGTTATTCTTCTTAAATTTCCAACATTTTTCTTGAATATGGTTCTTACTTCCGCAAAAGAAGTAACACAAAGGGGGCTCATCTTTAGAAGATTTAGCTACCTTTTTTACCACAACGAATTGTTCCCTACATGAACCGGCATGGATGAAACAGTTGTTGGTGATTGATGTTTTGCTGGTGAACCCAATACCATAAGTGTTACCAAAGGACTTTTGTCCAAACAACATAGTTGAGATTTTTTCTGAGCTTCCTGAGAGCCTTTGTATATCACACTTGAGAGTATCAATCTCATTATTTTCTACAGACACTGTTCTAGTAAAATTTTCATTAAGTTTTTCAATCTCTAAATTTTTCACATGAAGAGATGATTCGATTTTTTCCAAGGTTTTCTTCAAACGAAGGTTTTCCTCCGTGAATTTCTTCACTTTTATTCAAGAATTCTAAAATCTTTTTTTTTCTGACTTGGAATCAGAGTCCAAATCAGAATCAACAGATTTCTGCACAGGGGGTTGAATTTTCTGTCTGATTTTCAGAAGTAAGTTCACTAGGGTTATCCGGTGAAACTATGAGAGCATTATTTCTTTGAAGAGAACTTCCATCTTGAACAAAATCATCTTTGGTCTCGGTTCGGGAGTCTCGCTTCCCAGATTGTCTGTTCCTTCTTAGGATATTTTTGACTTGTTGCATGAGAATAGATATATTTTCTTCATCGTGATCAAAGCAACATTCGTCATCCCAAGACAAGATTTCCTTCGAAGAAGTTATGCCTGCTTTAGTTGTGGCTTCAAGTGCAAAAGCGTTGTCTATATCCATACTGTACTCGTGATCAAATATTTTCAACTTCCTAACGAGAGATTTCTGGATGCTCGCTCTCCCTTATCAGGAACTTTATACCCTAGAAGGGATATAGTTTACACATAACAAATGGAGATGTAGAAACCATAGATAAGTAGTTGTGAAGTTGTTTGGCATATAGGGGTTACCATTAAACGTTTCAGATTAGGTAATTTTGGAATCTGAGTCTGCTTAAGATTTCATATTTTAACATATTCAAAATCGGTTTGGTGCATTAAATAATTATAGTTCCACAAATTCTACTACCACTCCTCCAACCTCCTCAATAACACCTTTTGTTGGTGAGAGTTCTCTGACCGTTGTTGGTCCAAGTAAGTGATTGAAAGGAACTGTCATCTGTTGGAAATTTAAACAACTATCTATTTGTTGTAAATGTAGGCATCTTCAAATAGCATATGAAATTAGTTTATGTTTGTTAGCTCATTGGTACAATAAAGTATAAAGTAGATTTATATATGACACTTATGGAAAATTACTTTGATTAAAAAGCAGTGGTTAGCGAATCATAATTCATTGAGTAGTTATTTTAGGGGTCCCCGTTCAAATAACATAGTTATTATGTGAGTTCGAGAAGTGGTTCTGAATCGTGGTAAGATAGGTTTAAGAAGATATACTACAAAATCACTAAGAAAGTACCATATGTATTCATTGGCATTAAAAGCATTTTTCATAAATGACCATATATAAAAAGTCCTAAATACTTAATACCATCTCTCACTCCAGCATAAAAATAACACTTGTAGAGCTTACCCTCCCTCACATTGGTTGGTTAGCGTAACCACATATTCTCATTGGCTCAGAGAAAAACCATTTGTGTATGTTGGATGAAGTTTGGTGCTATATTTTGTGTTGAAGTGGCAACGTGCGGTGTAGATTAGGTAGATAGTTGATAAAGTTCGACGAACGGCCCTCATTGTTTTTTATGATGACCGCTGGATGGTCGATATATAGTTTTGGACGGTTGAGAATTTATGTTTTATTTTTACATCGAGTTTACATTTTCTTTTAAAATCATTGCCGCTAAATTTTTGGAATGCGTTAGAAACGTTGATTTTATTTTTTCCAAATATATATATTTTTTTTTTGATAAAATTTTCCAAACATACCAAAAAAGATATATTAATGTATAAATTACTAATAGGTATTATTATAGTGGTCTTAGTTAGTGGAAGGTCCACCCATTAAGAGCCCAAATAGCCGGAGGTCCATAATTACAGTAAAAGAAAAAAGAAAAATGGACCTAATTTCTTATCACCTGAACCTGTGCATGTGCGAGATCGGGTATGCGAAATTTAAAAATACCACAAATGACCTTTCCTATTTAACAGATCTATAAGCACGAGAAGAACATTTGACATTTCAGGTTCGTTTTCATTTTCTCTTTCCTCTCACTACTGCTGCGATTAGATTTTGACCAAATCCAATTTATTTTTCTTCTCTTTCTCTTGCAATGTTTATTTTAGGGTTTTCACGATCTAATCATTGTTGTGTTTGATTATGCTTTCGATCTCCATGTTTGATTTGTTGATTATTTACTAGATCTAGATGAATAATCACATTTTTTGTTCATTTCGTTGTTAGATTTGGTTATACCAGTTCCATTTTGTTGGTTTTAGATTTGTTTCAGTTTGTTTTTTTGTAAGAAGCAACAATACATATATCCCATACTGACAGAAACCTAGTTTATTTTTGAGAAGAAGAAGAAGATGCATCGTTATGAATTTACGACGAGAAGATTGTTTGTGTTTCCAGGTATGTTTTCTAATCTTCTTCTTTGATTATTTTGTTCGTTTTTCTTCTTTTGATTTGTTTTTCTATTGTATTATGAGATCAAATCGATTTTCATGACGCTTTTATGTTTTTAGGTTTTTTACAGTTTGTTTTTGTGTATGAATTGACAGTACATATATGGCGTACTGGTATAAAATTCTTCTGATTCTGTTTTATTCAGAGTTTTGCCACTTTTTTTGGTTTGATCCATTAGTATGTATGTGTAATACTGAAGTATGTGCTTTGATTCAGTTATATTCATGGTTCTTCTTGACATGCAGTTGATTTTTAGTTCATGAATGCGCAATACGTATATGGCATACTGATAGAAACTTCTTCTGATTCTATTTAATTTAGAGTTTTACCACTGTTTTTGGGTTCGATCCATGAGTACGTATGTGTAATACTGAAATATGTGTTTTTATATTAATGGATTCATCACTTCTTCTTGACATGTATTTGATTTTTTTTGTTCATGAATACGCAGTATGTATATGGCGTACCGATAGAAACTTCTTCTGATTCTGTTTTATTCAGAGTTTTGCCACGTTTTTTGGGTTCCATCCATGATTACGTATATGTAATACTGGAAAATGTGATTTGATTATGTTTTATTCATGTATTCATCAATTCTTCTTACATGTAGTTGATTTTTGGTTCATGAATATGCAGTACGTATATGGCGTATTGATAAAAACTTCTTCTGATTCAGTTTTATTCAGAGTTTTGCCACCTTTTTTTGTTTGATCCATGAGTACGTATGATAAATACTGAAATATGTGCTAGTTTTGTGTAGCTTATTCTGTGTTATTGTGCATATATAGGTTTTCCTTTATTTTTTCTATGATTTAATACTGTATTGAAGAAATATTAGAGATTAATTGGTATGATCCTACAATATATGTGATGTAATACGTTTTCTAATGTATTTTCATTGATTCTAACATACATGTACTCTACTTGTAAGCAGTGCAGCAGATATATACTCGAATTTGTAAGCAGTCGAGCGGATACATATTCTATTTGTAAGCAGTGCGGCAGATATGTACTCAGATTTGTAAGTAGTATAGTAGATACAATATGTATTGTTGTGGGAGATATCCAAACTAACCGCACCACTTGTTATGGAAATCCAAATAGAATTAACCCACAAAACACTAAATCTTTGGACCGACGTAGAATGAAAGATAGATGATGCAAACACATATTAGAAGTAATAAGTAAAGCACACAAAAGTTAACGTTGTTCGACAATATGCCTACATCCACCAAATTATGATCCAGTAAATAGAGAATTACACACTTAACGACTGACGAATCAATCAATCAATAACTATGATCCAACATTGTGTTGATCATAAATCCTAAAATAATTCACATGAACAAAACGCTCCGGTATTGCCGAATAATATCTAACCAAACAAGATAATACTTATCTCACATAACCGAGATGATCTCCTTCTAAACGATATCATTTCCAACACCAACGATGTCTTTTTCACCATCAACGAACAAGGCGATGTTCTCTTCACTAAATGATGTCTTCCACATCTCCCCAAAACCATAACGATATACTCTTTCAACACCAACAGTGTATCTTACAACACCCGAGAATGGTCCCTCTCTTTTTCTAAAACTCCACCCAAGATGTGGGATGGAATCCCTAGAAACCTTAGGGAACTACATTGTATATTCTCTAATTCTCTACTGATTTTTTATTGAGAATTTCATGTCTAAACACATAGCCTAAATCTCCTTATATAGGAGTCACAAACTTGATTCTCAAGTATTAGTCTCCTTGGAAAAGGAAACCGTAACCAACTAGGAAACCTAATATTATTTAGGTAACCTATCTAAATAAGGAAATCAATCAACCTAAACTAGGAAACCTTGTGTTTCTCTACACAAAGGATTTCTAGTATGTTCTAGAACTTTCCGGATCCTTCCAAAACACCGAAAATTATCTAACAATCTCCACCTTGTCGATGTTTCAACAAATCTTCACCTCGGTAAAGATTTCACTAATCTGAGCCAATTTTCAAAGTACGACAATCGCCTCAGCACCTGAACGACGAGAAATCTGGATCAAGTATCACTCAACCCCCAAACGACCGAAGTCAACAAATCTCGTCAAAACTTCTTCACAAGCGTTTTCTTAGCGGAATATAACTCCTTCATCTCAAAACTCCAAACCAAATTGCTTCTTCAAACTATCAAACACTGAATTGATCTTTTCCATAAGCATATCCCCGAAACGAGTAACGAGACAATAAGTTACCAAACATTTCAAGCTTCACAAAATCACTACATTAGTGAACAAACAAAACAGAGTATCCAAAAGCTGACATACCAAACTTCCAAAAACTAAACCAGCAACCTCAAACCAAACGGGTTGTGACAAATTAACGTCCTCCACCAAATCTCCAGGCAAGAATGCAGTTTCGACTTCGTCGACTAAGTCAAACCACCAAACCAAAACTAATAGGACTCAGATAAAAATGTGATTAATCACGGAGGGAAAACTTCATAACAACCACACTCTATCTTGTGCATATCCTTTAGTCAAACTTACTCCAAAAATGTGTACCAGTACGTAACTGTTCCAAACAAGATCTGACAATCATCCTTCAAAAACATAAATACCCAAACACACCCATACGTCTTATTAACCTTAGGCAACTCCAAGAAACGATCCAAAACTTTGTTGTGCTTACCCATTGTCTTCTTACTCTTAAAAAATCGTAATAAGTTCTTAAGTAACTATCCAAGACAATAGTGCTAACTTCTCACGCTAATATGAGAAGCAAAGGATGATAAAACTAAATTGTTGTTGAATAGATTTCTCAAAATAAATCTTTGATCCCATCTTCTACCGCCTCTGTAATTATTGAAACCGTAATCTCAATATTTGTAGTAGATGAGCAAAGGAACACACTGTTCCACCCAAACCAAAACCTCTCAAAATACCATCACTGCTATAAATAAATCTCTTCACCGAGAATTCCAAACTGATCAAGAATTACAAACATAATTTTTGGAATACTAAAGAAAGAACACCTTCTTCAACACTAACACCAAAACTATTTCCTCTTGCGAGAAATTAACTTGGCAACCAAAACTTGATCACTATCCAGAAGTACTTAACCAAATAACAGTTGATGATAAAAGGTTCACGAGATAGCAAACCGAAAAATTAGCCCCAAACTTGTCCAAGAAACTTGAACAACATGCACTGTGCTTTCTCCAATTGTAGTATGCGATAAAATCGCTTTCTACACCAAAGAGTAGAATTGTACCTAAACTTATAAAGTGCCCAAACAATACCTTGTTCCTATCAAACGGGTTGTCACCTCCAAAGTGGAACATATCAACACTAAAAGACCAACCTTTTTTTCAAAACGTTCTTGCACTTCAAACCACTTCGATGATCCCTGATACACTGCCAAAATCCTCCGCCAAAACATCATTGAAACAAAGGTCACAATCTACTTAGCATCTCTCTCAGAAACAGTAAGAAAGATGCCCTAAACACCCAAATGGATGTCGCTAAGCGTATCATGTATACGAAACATGATGATACCCAAACATGTAGCCGCGTCACTCTCCAAAGGTACACCCCCTTCAAAGCTACAACGTTCACAGAAACACGATTAAATAACCCTTTCTTCAACCATATGCCTAAGATGCATATTCCATAACTTGTGTTAACAAAATTTTTTCTCATTAAATGATAAGAAACCATAGCTCCACCACAATTAAAATCCCGTATACGAAGTCCAAAACATACCACGTCTCATCAAATGATCATCACACTTCAACTTACTTGTAACCAACGCGCAACAAGTAGTACTCCAAACGAAATTAAACTCTTCGAAACTGAAACATGTTGATCCTTGATAACGGTCAACAATTCCCAAAACGAAATCTTCAAAAAGATCT
This sequence comes from Papaver somniferum, assembly GCF_003573695.1. NCBI lineage: Eukaryota > Viridiplantae > Streptophyta > Magnoliopsida > Ranunculales > Papaveraceae > Papaver > Papaver somniferum. The sequence goes on along the minus strand of NC_039362.1, from coordinate 104,653,765 downwards.
CACCAAATCTTCACTGCCTTATGCAATTTAATCCATAACATCTTCGAGTGTAACTTCCTCTTATCATCCTTCGACTTCTTAGGTCAAAAAATTAGAAACATCATCAAACTAATGACAACCGATATCAAACTTACACCCTCCGTACCGAAATAATGATAAGAATTTGACACACTAAAAATTGTCGCCTTTACTTCAACCAACATACAAACCGAAAATTGTATCTCGACCACAACGCTCTTGCTTTCTCAAAACGTGATTTGCGAAGCAAACACACCCAAACGAAAACAACCTGGTTTTCCAAAATAGTCCACAAGAGCCTCATACTAAACGAAGTAAAAAAAAACACAATCAATTAACCAAAATATGGTTACACAAATACTTACTTGGAGCTATGCGGAATGCATAGGGTTATATGCTACAAGAAGTATAACGTCAAATCCTTCGATGTAGATCAGTACCAAAAACAAATGTGGAATATCAAAGTATCCCATTCTTCTGAAACACTTTAACTTGCCTCATACCCAAAATTGATAACATCAAACCCTTCAAACTTGAATGCTTGATAAAATCAATATATGCATCTTCAAATATTTGATAACTTCATATCTTTCGTACTTGAATACTTGAAAACATCAAATCCTTTGAAACCAAAAAATTCGGATGTCCGCTGAAAACCGAAAAATCCCCACTTCTAACTTCGATCCTCTCCACGCTCACCGCACCACTTGTTGTGGGAGATAGCCAAACTAACCGCACTACTTGTTAGGGAAATCCAAATAGAATTAACCCACAAGACACTAAATCTTTGGACCGACGTAGAATGAAAGATAGACGATGCAAACACATTTTAGAAGCAATAAGTAAATCACACAAGACTTAACATGGTTCGGAAATATGCCTACATCCACCAAAACGGTTAAGACTTCTTCATGATTATGGAACCAGTAAATAGAGAATTACACACTTAACGACTGACGAATCAATCAATAACTATGATCCAACATTGTGTTAGTCATAAACCCTAAAATAATTCACATGAACAAAACGCTCCAGTATTGCCGAATAATGTCTAACCAAACAAGATAATACTTATCTCACATAATCGAGATGATCTCCTTCTAAACGATACCACTTCCAACACCAACGATGTCTTTTTCACCATCAACGAACAAGGCGATGTTCTCTTCACTAAACGATGTCTTCCATATCTCCCCAAAACCATAACGATGTACTCTTTCAACACCAACGGTGTATCTTACAATACCCGAGAATGGTCCCTCTCTTTTTCTAAAACTCCACCACAAGAGGTGGGATGGAATCCCTAGAAACCTTATAGAACTACATTGTATATTCTCTAATTCTCTACTGATTTTTCATTGAGAATTCCATGTCTAAACACATAGCCTAGACCTCCTTATATAGGAGTCACAAACTTGATTCCCAAGTATTAGTCTCCTTGGAAAAGGAAACCGTAACCAACTAGGAAACCTAATGTTATTTAGGTAACCTATCTAAATAAGGAAATCAACCTAAACTAGAAAACCTTGTGTTTAATCCAACAAAATCTTTAATTATTTATAGTAAGGTCCAACCGGAAGAAGGAAATCAACAAAAATTTTAATTATTTATCCAACAAATTTCCCATTAATCCAACAAAATCTTTAATGACGTTATAATCTTAAAAATCCAATTATACTTTTAAATAATTATATAATGGAAAAAAAATCTCTAAATTAGTATATATAATCTTTAAAATGTAAAGGATAATTCTAAATTATCGAATGATATAAAATTTAAACCCTAAAAAAATCTATAAGATATATTATGGGGCAAAAAAAAATTGATTTATGTTTTTGGATCATTTTCCAAGGCAAGAAATACACGCATTTATTATTAAAAAATCTAAGCTAAAAAAACCAATCCATGGTGATTAAGTAAAATATCTAATAAATATAATATGGAAATAAAAGAAAATCTGGTAAAAATTGTTATCAGGGTATAGAAATTGAATTTATATTTTTGTGGTAAAGAAATCGGATTTATATTTATAGGGTAAAACATCTGGCTCCGAATCGTCTGTTTTCAAAAGCCTTTATTCCTCTGTTGCATCCACTCAATAACTGACACGTGTTCCTATTTGTAACCGCCACTCTTTATACAATTTGGTAATAATCTACTTAACTAATTTGAATATATTTTCTAAAAATACGGGAAGATATTTCGATTTTCCTTAGTCTGTTCCATCGTCTTCTTTACAGTTGCGTTTCGATATATTCATGGAGCATCATCAAGTAACTTTTTCCTCTTCATGAATAAAAAATATAAGTGTACTGGGATTCAGTTGTGCTTTGATTTTCTTTCTACTTGTATATGATCAAAGTGTATGATCCGATATTCAAATGTCTTAATTTAATTTTTTGTGTTGTACCAATGTTCTTGCAGACCACAATCTCTAAACACGAACGTGTGTTGAAGTTGGATCTCATTCCCGCCGTGATTGGATTTTGAAAATGATAAGAATTTTGATTTTTCTACACAAGAACGATACTACGATGAGACGGCTAAGAACCTAATTACTTCACAATATTTGTGATTATCCATTCTCATCAGACTTCAGAGCATTGCATAAGCAAACCTAAAATCCACTATGTGGTAAACCAATTCATTACCTTAAAATAGATTGACAAATTTTTCATCATAAAAACTTTACAAGATTAAGTTAGCTCGTGATGAGATTGAATAACCATGGGTCGCGTAATGAGCATCTCGGTAAGGTTTTTAGTTGGGGGTTGGGACTATATGCTGCTGGGCAAGTATTTTATGGAAATGGAAGTTCATATATACAGTATTTTATGAACTCATTCATAAGATGGAGCAATCCCAACGAGACTTCTGGCGGGAGAAAGGTTCTAATGGTGGTTTTTACCCTAAAAATGGGAAAATGTTTGCACTCACAAAATGAGAGGTGGATTAGGTTTTAGAAATTTAAAGTTTACTAATGCAACCCTTTTGGCTAAAAATGCTTGGTTACTTATCCATTATGAAGATGAATTGTGGTTTAAAATTTTGAAATGCAAGTACTTTAAGAACTGCCATCTTTTGCATCATTTAGATATTAAGGATTCTTCATGGGTTTGGAAAAGTATTTGTCATGGTCTTAGTATCATTAAGAATCATTCTATTTGGGAAGTTAGAAATGGTGAAAACATTAATGTTTTTGTTGATAATTGGGTTCCTAACATGTCTTCTCCCTTATGCATTTCTTATCCTAATCCTAACATGTGTGTGAGCAACTTCATTAATAAAGATTCTAACACCTGGAATTCAAAACTAGTGCAAGCCTTCTTTTCTCAAGAAAACAGTCAGAAAATAATGAATATTAGAATTCCGTTGTCTGGTCTAGATAGATTGATTTGACCATTCACTAAAAATGGTACATTTACAGTGAAATCATCTTATAAGCTCTTGGCTGGTGAGTTACCTCATACCGATTATAACTCTCATCCAAATCCTATATACAAAAACCTTTGGAAGGCTCCCCTTTTGCCTAAAATCCAACTGTTTTTATGGAAATGCATTGAAGGGATACTGTCAACTAAGGATAGAGTGTCTGTTTTCAAACCTAATCAGGATAATACTTGTTGTATATGTGATATGAATACCCCTGAAATAGCTGAACATCTCATTCTGCATTGTCCCTACTCTAAATCTGTTTAGGCTTCTATGCCTTTTGGAAATATGGTGCTTCAAGATTCTGCTATTACTGCAAACATTTGTGATTGGATTAACAAACATCTTTCGTCTAAGGATGCTCACATTTTTTCTGTTTTAACTACTGCATGGTGTATTTGGAAGGATAGATGCTTTCAAATTTTCCAGCAAAAACCCCTGAATACTCCTTGCACTATCAGACTGGAATCTAAGTTGATTAGTGATACCAATGAATTCCTAGCTTCATCTAGACCTAATAGTAGTGCAACTGTTGCTCACGTTCAGGTATCTCCTTCTAATAGAGATCTTCCACCTGATTGTTGTTTAGTATATTATGATGCTTCTTATGATAAACATACTAATAAGTCTGGTGTTGGAATTGTTATTTTCAACCAAACATGGGAATTCAAAGGATGCAAAACAGTCGCAGGCCAAGCACTAAATCCAGAAGAAGCTGAATGCACTGCCTTATTTGAAGCTGTGAAGTGGGTTAAAGCTAGAGGTTACAACAATATTTTCTTAAGAAGTGATGCAAAGAATGCAACTTCTTTTCTGAATAAAATGGTGGATCAGATTAGCTGGTTAAACAATTCCATATTAGAAGATTGTCTTTTCATTCTTAGGGATTTTATCTATGTTAAAACTGAGTATGTTAGTAGGAACCTTAATGATTGTGCTGATAAAGCAACTAAATATAGTAGGAAATTCAATGTATCAGGTGAATGGTTGGATATTTATCCCCCATTTAGCCTAAACTAGATGTAATCATTTTCTACTTCAATATATCTTCCTTTTCTAGCAAAAAAAAAAAAGAAAAGAAAAAGGACCCCTTATTTTCTCTTGGAAATTAGTTAAGTAAATTGCTTCCAAATTATAGAAGAGTGGCAGTTATAATAGGGGGACATGTGTCAACTATTGATTGGATGCAACAGAGGAACAAAAGTTTTTTGCAACAGACGATCATTTATGTACTTTTATTAATTAGTACTATCAACTTATAGAATCTACTAAATATCGTTTATAGGGGAAAAAATCTAATTTATTTTTTTAGGATCATTTTTATGTAATAAATCTATGCATTTATTGTTAAAAAAACGTAAACTAAAAAATCAAATCCATTGTTATGAGGTAATAATTCTAATAAAAATGGTATGAGAAAAAAAACACTGATAAATAAATATCGTTATTAGGATAGAAAAATGGGATTTATATTTTTAGAATGAAAAATCTATGAATTGTTATTATTATCAACTTCAAAAAAATAATCCGTGGTTACAAGGTAATAAAATATAATAAAGAAAAATCTAATATATACTTTTTGCAGGATAAAAAAATCTACAAAAATCTACAGAAAATATTTAGACTTTCTAAAATATCAAATACTACCTTTAATATCGTTTTTTCCAAAAAGTATTTTTTTTAACTTCCACGGTCTGGTGTATTTGGAATTAAATCCAAAAAACATAATTTCTTACGAGCATAAACTCGGAATAAATTCCATTAATATCGTTACTTTACTAATGCTGTAGATGTTATATTTAGATTTTCATACAATGCTATTTAATTACCATACTTTCAGGGTTTTTTTTAAATTAAAAAACGCCATTGGGCAATTTTATAAGAAAAATAATCATTCGTCATACAAGAAGATTGTTGGTAACCTAGCAACAAGCTGGACACTAACACCTTTTTGAATTGGTACACCAAGTCTATGAAAATTAAAATTATCTATTCTAGCATTAACATCATGGCTAGCAAGACAGTTCCTCAACCTATTCAAGAAAGTAATCAAATCTTCACTGAGTTACCCTAGGGTAGTGAAAGCCAAGACACCAAAACCACAACCGTGAGAAGTGAACTTGTCAAGATATTTGTTACGTTTACAAAGAGAAGCATTTGAAATGGCCTGACCTGGAGTGACAATAGGGGAGCAACCTGTAGTAAATGGAGACACTACGGTAACATCGAAACAGGTACCCTGTCCATTCTCCCAATTATAGACCAAGATATTCGTTGGGAGTAAGCACCACCTTTGTCAGATAAGAACCCTAAGGGTATTTCTCGCAGCAACACCAACTTTGTAACACATGTCTGCCAAAACATCTCCAATAAGATCATGACGAAATTTAAGCCCAACATTTTTGACGCAGTGTAAAGCTTGGTCCCCATATATGTTCATAGCCTGGTTGCAGCTAGGGAAAAGATATCTGCATCGAATAAAGGGATGCCAACTCTGTAACACAACACGGAGCTGAACTTCTTAGGTACGACCTGTTGATTCAAACCACAGATTGGCATGGCTAAAAGAAAGTCTTGTGCATGCTTCATCCTATTGCAACTAATAAGGTTTGTATCTCTGTCTGTCAACACAAACTTGTCTGCCAACTTCTTTTTTACGACAACGAAGTAAATAGCGGCCAAAGATTTCATGGGATAGGGGGTCGCAACGTCAATGTTGAAAGTAGAAGCTGAAAGATTACACACCTGGGCAAATTTCTGGCAACTCCTTTTTCTTTTCTTTTTTGCAATAAGCAGATTTCACTTACTAGAAAATATTATTTACCAGCTATAAATGTTGAGTGCATTATAAAAAAATATTTTCTCCAAGAAAATATCGAAAATTTAGATATTTTTAGGTATCGATTAATATCATCTCCAAAAAAAAAAATGGTATGGTATGGCATCTCTATATAAATTATTCGAGCAAAAGCCAAGCTCTACTTTTTTTGATTTTGACGTTGTGTCTGTATATTCAAGGTAAAAGTAATAAAAAATTTCTCCTTCTTGCTTCTAGTGATTGCTTTTCTGATGTCTGATATTTTTTGTTTTTGCTATAAATGTGGTTTGAGAGAAATACAGAAAGCCTTTTTCTTCTGTGACCCGATTTTTGGCATCTGTGTAGATTTTTTTTCCTTCTGAATCACCAATTTATTATTAATGGGAGAATCAAAATTGGAGGATTACAACAGAATTTTGTAACAAAGATAAAGAGAGCTAATTACATAGGCCCAAAACAAACATACACTAAAAGAAGAGCCAACTATATAGGCCCAAAAATATTGAGAAATTTTAACTCAGCTTTATCCTAGTCAACAGAACCTGTAGTATTCAACCTCAGGCATTTCAATCTTTAGAAAAAATGGCCTGCCTATGAACACTTGTGTTTCTCCAATATTTAATCTAGCAGCCTTCTTTGCTACAGTATCAGCTGAGAAATTTACTTCTCTGAAACAGTGATTGGACTGTATTGAAGAGATTTTCTTTACAGCTTTTAACCATCTCATTTTTATGAACCATGGGACATAATTTCTAGCAAAATACGAGATTATTGTTTTAGAGGCAGAGCTTATAATGATATGTTGCATATTTCATTCTTCTGCAAGCTCTGCTGCACAGACTACATCATATATTTCTGCAATATAATTGGTTGTTATGCCAATTCCACCTGCTAAAGCTCCAACCACCTGACACAAATGATCTCTAACCACCACACCAAATCCAGCAGCTCCAACATTATCAACAGAGACCCCATCACAACAAAAAAGTGTGTATCCATTCTGAGGAGGATTCCAGTAGCATTTTTTAATACATTTAAATTTACTCTGCCTAAGACCCAGATTGAAGAATGCAATTATCTGAAAGTCATAATTCTGGTTCCATTGATTGCCTTTCATTCTAAAACCTCCATATGAAACCATCTTAATTATTCTTCTCTTAAACTGCTGAATATTTGGATTAGTTTCCTCAAACAGTTTCTTGTTTTTTTGAAACCATAATTCTTTGATAACAGAACAAGCAACTGTGATCCAGGCTTCTTTGATAGTAAGACTTTTATTTTTTTCCTTGCTCCATATGTTATCAAAAGACATTGGTGGAGTAAATACAAAGATAGAACAAATCCAAACCCAAATCTCTACACTAAAGGGACAGTGCCACAAAGGTGGTTCATGCTAGCTTGGTCTGTCTCACAAATACAACATCTAGATGCCAATTCATATCCTCTATCAATCATGACAGTGTCATCTACATAAACTCCTTGAACAATCTTCCAAACATTACTTGCTATGCTTGGATGAAGAAAAGAATTCCTGATTTTTATAACAATGCATTCTAGGTTCTTTATGTCTTAATATGGAGATAGCAGAAGATGTAGTAAAGGTACCTTGGAACTTTCCAGTCCAAATTAAGATTTCCTTCCCTTCACCCAGTTTTGGTAGATTTAGTGAGCTCAGAAGATGCTGCATTTCAACTGACACATTCCATCTGTCATTCTGGTTTAAATCTGCTATTTTCATTTGTAAATGCTTTCTTACATAAGAATTAAACTCAGTTTTTAATATTATGGGATATCACTCACCCAAATATCATTCACACAAAAATCTTATATCCATCACCTATACACCATATGATGTTTTCTTTTAAAGCTTCTCAAGCCCAATTTAGTCCTGGCCGAATAGAAGACAGCTTCCAATCATCACTTTATTGCCCTTTTCTGTTTTTCAATTTTGCTTTAATGAAAACTTCCCATTCTTCTTCCGAGTTGATTATTCTCTACATCATCTTCATAAGAAGAGATCTATTAATTGCTTCCAGTCTTTGTATTCCCAAACCTCCTTCACTATAAGGTGTACAAACTTTCCTCCAAGAAAGAGTTGTGTATTATCTAGTTTCTCCATCACCAGACCATAAGAAATTTCTTATAATCCTCTCACAAGCTTTAATCACTGATGCATGCCATCCGTAAATTGCCATATTGTAGATAGGTATACTACACAATACATATTTAATTGGAACTAACTTGTCCTGGAAGGACAATAGTTTTCCTTTCCAAGCAGCTAGCTTTTTTTGCATTAATTCTACCATTGGCCATACTGTATTAACTTTGACTCATCCAGAAGAAAGAATTACTCCTAGATATTTATCAGGGAAAGTGCTCAATTCCATATGCGTGATTTCCTTAAATTGAATCTTCCTTAGCTCAGAAGTTCCATCAATAAAGAGTTTACTCTTAGATTTATTTATAATTTGGCATGATCCTCTTTGATATTCATCCAACAACTTAGTAAGATTTTAAATACTTCTTTTAGCTCCACTGCAGAAGAGAAAAACATCATCACCAAAGAACAAATGACAACCATTTCTGACAACCATTGGACTTATTAATTTCTGACAACTATTGGATTTATTAATTTCTAACTCCATTTCTGACAACCATTGGACTTTTTAATTTCTCTTGCACCATTTTAAGTATACATCCGCTCAAGACATCCTCCATGAGTAGAACAATAGTTGGAAATAATGGATCCCCTTGTCTCAATCCTCTTCCAACAGAGAAAAAACCATCGGGCCCCCCATTTATCATCACAGATATCTTAGAAGATTCAAAAAGTAGCTTCAACCATTGACACCAGGACTTGGAAAAGCCATACTTGCTTATAACTTGTAATAAGAATTCCCAGCTTACAAAGTCATAAGCTTGAGAAATGTCAAGCTTAACACCAACATTTCCTCCTCTTATTTTCTTCTTCATTTCATTAACATTTCAGAAGCCAATAGGATTTGTTCTTGAATACTTCTCCTCTTGATGTAAGCTACTTGTTGAGGTGTTATGATCTTAGTCATAAGAGTACTCATCCTTGTATTGATTATTTTTTTAAATATCTTGAAACTCATATTACTAATTAAGATCAATTGGTCTAAACTGATTAAGATCTTTGCTCCCTCTATAGTAGGAATTAGAACCAGAAAATTTGAATTGAGACCTTTTGGAATGAATTTTCTAGTCCAACAGAATTGAATTTCTTGAACAATATCATGTTGTATAATTCCCCAGCAAGCTTTATAAAAAATTCCAGAAAAACCATCTGGACCTGGTGAGCTATCAGGATCCATACTAAGCACTGTTGATTTAATTTCTTCTTCAGTTGGAACTGCATCTTACATTTGTTGGTCCTCTTCTTTAGGGATGATATCAAGAAGATAATTCACCCTTTCAACTTCCTTGAGTTTAAATTTTTGTTCAAAATGGTTAACCAAAGTGCTAGCAATTTTTCATTGGTCTGAAATTATATCTCCATTAGTATCCTGCAGTTCATTGATGAAATTTCTAGCTTGTCTTATCTTCAGGTTAGCATGAAAAAAACTTGTATTTGCAGAGCCTTCCTTGACCCATTTTATTCTAGCTTTTTGCTTAATCATAATACTTAACTGGACTTCTTTTGAATTATAATTATTTTGAGCTCTCACCAGATTATCCAAAGCTTCAGTATCAGTAGGATTGCTATCAGAGAGTACCATAACTGCTTGTACTTGTTCTTCAACTTCTTTGATTTTTACATTTATATCCCCAAAAACTTTCACGTTCCATTCCTTGAGAATATTCTTTAGTCTTTTTAACTTGTACTGAAATATATAAGCATGATCTCCACGAACTTTTCCAGACCAACTTTGAGAAAAAACCTCCATGAACCCTGGATGAGTTAACCACATTTTATGGAATTTATAAGGAATATTTTTTGGTTAGGGATGTTGGCACAACCACCTAGCGAGGGTGCATGATCATAAGATATTCTAAGACCACTTTGTATCCCCAATCCGCATATTTTTGAAGCCACAAGTGATTAAAGACTGCTCTATCCAAATTACAGAGTATTCTATTGTTCACCTGCTGACAATTAGACCAAGAATGAGTTACTCCAGTTTTTGGAGCTTGTATAGTTCACAATTATCTAGACATGTAGTAAATTCCTGCATTGATCTTCTATTAGGACTTATCCCTCCAACTTTTTCATCTGAAGAAGTAATAGAGTTAAAATCTCCAATTGCTAACCAAGGCTGCTTCAAATCACTAATTATTTCCATTTCAGCCCACAAAAATCTTCTCTGAGCTACCCCAACATGAGCATGAACGCCAGAATTAAGAATACCTACAATGCTAACAATGATCATCTGAATGGACTTTGACACCACAGTAGGAGTATGAAGAGATTTATTCCAAAAAACCCAAATATTACCCTTTTTATTATGGGTTATTTAACGTTTGGTACCCAGCAAATGTCCAACACCTAGCTTTGGTACCCAACATTTGAAATATTATCGGTTGGTACCTTGACTTGTTAAGGACTGTTAAATTAAACCGTTGACTTAATTAAAAAATATATTTTTAATAATTTGTTAATTATTTGTAATAATAAATTTGTTATTTTTAAAACCCGAAAATGACCTTTAATCCGATGGTTCCAAAAAAAGATCTTATATCAACAAAATTAGTGAAACTGAGATTACACAATAGCAAATTTAAAGCTCTAGTGTCTTTCCGATCATAACATGCACGTTTCCTCGAATCATTAACAGCTTCATCTTCATCACTACTACTGATCTCCTCGGCTTTACCAACAACAGACTCTTTGATATTCTGTGTAGTATCTATAGTAGCTTCCCAAATATTTTTAACATTTTTCTTCCCCTTTTACCTGCGTCTGAGATTGTCTTTTTGGCTTTCTCACCTAAATTAGACGCACTTTAGTTGCATTAGTGGAAATATCTTAGGAACCCAGGTTTGATTCCTCTCTCTTTCATAAACTCATCATTAAGATGATATATATTTGTAGCCCAAAATATAAGATCTACGGCTAAAAACATTAGTTCAAGATTAGATTTAAATTTCCATATTTTCATCAAGACTGAATTAATCTTTATCCATTAAATATTATTAACAAAAAAAATAAAATGATTCCATTAATAATTGGTCATTAATCATGGGCGTTATTTAAGGGCGGCAGTTTAGGGAGATTTTTTAGGAATAATATTTATCTTAATTTATTAAGAATTTACCAATCAGGGAGTTATGTTAGCGAGATTTTGGAGGAGTTATTTTAAGAAGTTTCTCGTTTTAGTTGACATTAACCAAATATGAGGCTCCTTTAAATTAGATCCGAGTTTTAGGTTAGTATTCAATATTCAAAGAAAAAAATTATTTCAGCTAATTTTCAATTTTTCGTCCACCATTAATCTAGAGTCTTGTTAATGTACTGGGGATGTACTTCTTCTTTTGAAGGTTTTTCGTACTTCCTTTTCCCTGATTTTTTCCTAAAATTATATTTACTAGGTGGTTGTTAATTTATTACCTTTGATACAACAATACTTTGCTCATTTGAAGTAGAAGCAATCTTAGTTGCTCCAGGTTTTTGAGTGACTTTATACCATGAAGTAGTTGGTATTCTTTCTTCTGAAACTTAACCATCTTTACCATTAATATATTTAATAACACTTTTTTCCACATCATTTTATTCAACTATTTGTAATACCTTTGCAGGATCAAGAATTTCCTTATCCCTAGTCATTTTAATAATATTTTATTCTTCAGTGTGTAAGGATCCAAACATCCCTAAAGTAATTGTAACTGAATCCCTTGGCTTTTGAATCGTATGTGTTTGCTGATGAATTTGAGGAACTGGTGTTTCATAAATATCAAATCTCTCTCTAATGATTGGTGATGCAGTATTCAAAGCAAAACTACCAGCATTTTTTTTTGCCACTGAAACTTGATCCTTCACATATATCAAACTTCTTAGTTTATAATATTGTGTACAAACCAGACTTTGGAGTACCAATTAATTGTTGATTACTAGCACCTTTTGATGTATTTTTTTAACCCTGCATTCAACTTGGAGATGACCACTATTTTGCAGTTATTGCAGAATGTAGGAGGGTTAATTAATATTACATCTTGCATAAATCCTCCAAACTTTGTTTTAATCCATAGTTTACGAGGAATCTTCTTTGCTTAATCAATATTGATCAGAATCCTTGCATAATACCCATTCTCATAATTCAGTGTAGCTTCATCAATTTTGATAGGATCACCTAAAGCTCTACCAATAGTGAAAAGTGTTTTCTCATCCCAATACTCCAAACTAAGACCAGGAAGGTGAACCCAAATCATTGCAGATGAGGTTCTATGATTTCCTTGTCGAAAAATGGGAATCCAATTTCGAATCCATAATATTTGATTAAACACCTCCCATTTTCTAGCTTTAATATAGTTCTTATCACGATCATGGTCTAGCTTAATAGTTTTAGATGGTGAAATTTGGATAAGGGGTAAAAGTGTCATTTCAAGACCATACACAGAATTCAACTCTCACGGGAGAGATTAAGCCCCTGGTCCTCAAGGCACTCATAGCCACGATTTCTAGTATACGTCCCCGCGAGACACTGCTGGTCGTGATGCCGTGACTCCTAGCTCACATCCTCGACGAGATATTGCTGGTGACGTAGGTTCTGTAGAGCGTAAAACGTCCCCAGTAGACTTATGAACCAGAACAACCACAATTCCAGTATGTCTTCGCGAGACGCAGCTGATTGTAATGCCATGATTCCTAGTATACATCCTCGACGAGATATTACTGGTCATGTAGGCTCTGTATATGCGTAAAAACGTCCCCGACGGACTTATGACCCAGAGCGGAGACATACATGTCTCATGTAAGAACGGCTCACCCTATTTGAGATCAAGGACTCATTCCTAGTACATCATCGCGAGATACACTGGTCATGTCTATTCTAGGCTCTAGATCGACTTACCGAGGCTTCCGAATAATTCCTAATACATCCTCTCGAGATACAATGGTTATTCTGCCTCCGGGACCTTTCGACGGACTCCTAGAACATCCTTTCGAGATACACTAGTCTTGTCGGCCTCATAAATACAGACACAATTGATTCCTAGCACATCTCTGCAAAATACGCTGGTCAAAGACAAGTGAGCCAAAGTCACCCGGTGCCATTAATCGGGCGTACAAAGACTTTTCTCTCTCTTCAGGACGAGTCTGACCACAAAGAGATTTGGATCTGTTAAGAAAATATTCATAGAGAGTTTGATCCGTCTGCAAAATCTCAGAGACAAAATCTATCTCGGAGAGATTCACATCTCTTTGCAAAAACCCGGAGAATCTCGGAGAGATTCAGATCTCTCTGCAAAATCTCGGAGAGATTCAAATCTCTCTTCAAAATCCCGGAGAGATTCACATCTCTCCGTAAAATCTCGGTAATCTCAGATAGGCCGAATATTCCCCATAATAGGAGAACGCCTTACCTAGGTCTCAAGACTATTTCTCAGCCTCTCAAACACACTCACGTCTAGTAAATTGAGCCTGAACTATACATATCTATCCAAAAACGTGGATAAGCTCTCTTGAGCTCCGCATGCTCTACAAAGAGATCCAAAAGCAATAATACGGTCTCTACATGACATATGTGATCGGCCATGGAGAGAGGTAGCTCAACTTCAGCTCCTCTCACACTTTTCACACGATTCTTGAAGCATTCCATTCCTTTTCACGTGACTCATCCTAGTCATTCTCACAAATGAGAGAATATCTCTCTATCTTGGCCAACTCGGCTAAAGAGAATATTTCTCTCTCTCAACACATCATCACAAAGGCTGACTCATCTTCACACAATGGGGGGGATAACAATTAGGGTTTTGGTCTGGCGGCGGTCTAGGCACGTGTGAGAAATATCCGGCTTATTTTTCACCGCATGAGAGAGTAAATACGGTGGAATAATGAGATAAACTCAACCTAGTTTATCTCTATCTATTCCTAAAGAGACATGAGAATCGCTCCGCACGGTACGGAAAGCAATCCTTATCTTTAACGACCTGAGATTAGAGAATTCAGCTATAAATAGGTCCTCTATTTCTCCAAGCTATCACGATCTTTCTCATAACCTCTCAGAGAAATTATTCTTCAAACCCTAGAATTATCTGATCTCTCTCTTTGTCTACTTCCCTCCTTAAGACCAGCCCTAAACCTCTTTCTTATGACTGAAGCAGCCTCTGAACGGCCACTGTGCGTGGTTTAGGCAGAGACTGTTTGTGCTCAACCTCCTGTAACTCACTTTCAGAAACCCTAGAATCCCACTGCTAGCCTCTCTCAGATTTTAGGTAACTACAATAGTAAAAAAGTCCTTCCCTAATGAAATCAGTTTGCATTGACCCACCAATTTCCACTGATTTTTCAGATTCAAAACAACATGAGAAAATTCTATTCGAAGTAAATCTAGAGAGAACATCTCCAAGCAGCACATCAATCATCAGTATCAGAGACGAGATCGATCGATGAACTTTCTTCAGAAGAATTAATCAAATCAACTACATATGAATACATTTCTAGATTCAAATTATTTTCCATGAAAATTATGATGTAGTACCCTAATTAATACTACCAAGAAGTACCTAAAGAAAACTTTAAACACCAATCATGAGATCGTAGTGAAGAAATCACCTGAATTAAAGATGTTATTTGCTGAAAAACAAAGAAGAAAAATGAAAATTTGGAACTGAGTTAATCACTGATTCGCAGAGCACAACTCAGCCCGATGTTCACCGTTAGATGAACTCTTGATCACCTCTGCGTAGATTATTTATGCATTCGGAAGGCTATCAATGAAAAAGCGGGGGTCTAACAACCTCACCCAATATTTCGTTTAGGAAATCTGTATGGACAAACTCCAATGTAATTCCAAAAAACTCAACTAGACAGTCATACTCAATCAATGGAAATATATCCAAGAGTTGTATCTATGTTTCACAATGTAATCAGCAAATGAAACATATAGAAATCCGCGAACTTGATGATTATTTGAAATAACTTGAACGGTACCAAAGACCAATGTTCAAGTGTCAATCAATTTATATCAACAACCAAAGTTTGGATTATCTAATTGATCGAACTACGCACAACCTGTGATGTTTCAATTATATAAAAAAATATAATGCAGAAAAAGAAATAACACAGACACTAGAAATTTTGTTAACGAGAAAACCGCAAATGCATAAAAACCCCGTAAACTAGTCCATATTTGAACACCAGACTATATTAAGCCGCTACAGACACTAGCCTACTCCAAGTTAACTTCAGACTGGAATGTAGTTGAGCCCTAAATAATCTCACACTGATCAAGGTACAGTCGTGTTCCTTACGCCTCTGAACCCCAGAAGGACTCTGCGCACTTGATTCCCTTAGCTGATCTCACCCACAACTAAGAGTTGCTACGACCCAAAGTCGAAGACTTGATAAACCAATCTGTCTCACACAGAAAAGTCTATTGAATAGATAAATCGTTCTCCCACAGAAATACCTATGAGTTTTGTTCCGTCTTTTGATAAATCAAGGTGAATAGGAACTAATTGATACACCGGTCTTATATTCCCGAAGAACATCCTAGTAATATCAATCACCTCACAATAATCTTAATCGTAAGGTAGCGAAACAAGATATTGTGGAATCACAAACGATGAGACGAAGATGTTTGTGACTACTTTTTATCTTAGCTATCGGAGATTAAATCTCGAGAAAATCTTAGAGAACATAGTACTCAATCACGATAGAAAACAACAAGATCAGAACACGCGACTACAGAGAAAACAGTTGGGTCTGGCTTCACAATCCCAGTGAAGTCTTCAAGTCGTTAACCTACAGGGTTTTGAAAAAACCTAAGGTTAAAGGAGAATCGACTCTAGTCGCAACTAGTATCACACATGAGGTGTGGGGATTAGGTTTCCCAGTTGCTAGAGTTCTCCCTTATATAGTCTTCAAATCATGGTTTGCAATCAATGTTACCTTGGTAACAAAGCATTCAATATTCACCGTCATATGAAAACCTTATAAGACTCAAGTTAATATCTTTCAACCATTAGATCGAACCGCAACACCTTCCTTATTTTATTATTTTTCATGAAACCGTGAAAATATGGAGAAACCGTGAATTTTGTTCAAACAAGGAAAGTTGTTTGAACGAAGGAGTTTTCATGAATTCATGAAAATAAATAAAATAAGAAAAATAAGGGAAGAGGCATGGGGGACCGGCCACGACGGCACTGCCGGCCGGTGGGCCCGGTCCCTAGGCTACTCTTTTCTATTTTTTATTATTATTATTATTTTCTCTCTCCTGTTTTGTGTAGGATTCCTCATTTGTCCATATTTTCGAATGCTCGTTGGTGCATTTGGGTGCTTGTTCATGCATCATTGTTGAGTACACTTGCACCATTTCATTGGGGCTTACTCGGTGATAGTTCAGATGCCCGATTGTTGAGTAATTATTACTAATTCATGAAATTCAGCGGAGAATGACTCATGAAACGGAGCAATAACTATGAATTGTGCATCTATTACTAATCCATGAATTCAGTCGGGGAATTCAGGGAACTGGGTAATGAGATGAATTGGTCATCTATTACTAATCCATGGAGTCAGTCAGGGACTCATGGAACGGAGTAATGAGATATAACAGATTATTTTATAGGAATTCAGTGGCGAATGTCACGGTAGAATTAA
Organism: Papaver somniferum; assembly: GCF_003573695.1. Taxonomy (NCBI): domain Eukaryota; kingdom Viridiplantae; phylum Streptophyta; class Magnoliopsida; order Ranunculales; family Papaveraceae; genus Papaver; species Papaver somniferum. Next base: position 104,636,714 of record NC_039362.1, on the reverse strand, counting down.
TATATTGTAGAATCGAGATATGAGATAGTTGAAGCATCATACTCGTTCTGAAAGGTGCATAGTCAGGGAACAACGTGCATCGTTGTTAACGTCTTGAAGGCTTTTAGCCCCATCAACAAACAATTATGCAGGAGAGCCTCCTGAATCTATACACAGTCTCTCTACATAGTCAGGGAACAACGAGTGTCGCCGACGTCCTGAAGGCGTTAAGCCCTCTCAACAAACAATTATGTAGGAGGACCGCCCAATCATTCTTCTATGTAGAGGTGAGTCTCTCTATGTAGTCAGGAAACAACGAGTATCGCCGACGACCTGAAGGCGTTAAGCCCTCTCAACAAACGATTATGTAGGAGGACCGCCCAATCATGTTATTCTACATAGAGGTCACGATGAAATGCGTAGCATCAAACGCTCAGCTAGTGGGAGGCCTTTCGAGAATCATATTCATCATGGCTCTGGGAGGAACTCGATTAGATATCGTGAAAAGGTTCACATATCGTAAAATATGAATCGTCACATGCGTTCCTGAAGCCGGGTCAGAAACATGCAGTATCATGATTTTACGATTTTGACCTTTGTCGAAAATCCACCATCAACATTAAGTCCCCTGCTTAGTGAGGGACAGTCATGTTCCGCAGTAAGCATTAGATGGTGATTTTCCAGTCGACGAGATATGCAGTCGAAATCGGTCGTACAAATGTACTATAAGAATCCTCGATTTGCTCCAATGGTGTCATGTTTGAGCAAATGCTCAGATAAGGACCCTGATAGTATGATAGAGCGTCATCCCTTGGGCACGGAGATATGAGGCATGCTGATTTGGTCAGTCAAAAGTCCAATTTTGGTCGATTTAGTATTTGCGGGCCCGAGCCCATAAAAAGAAATCCATATTTTATTAGGTTTTGGAAATAAAATTGATATATAAAAGGGAAGAAGCCCTAAAGTTTTTCTTTTAATTTTTGATTGACCGACCACCCTCCCTCTTCACCACTTTCACTCAAGCAGTAGGAGGAGAAAGGAATTTTCACGCCGGAATACCAGTCCTCGGCGCCACCGACCACCGTCCGGCCAGTTTCCAGCCGGCACCGACCAAGTACATGGTTTCTTTTTTTTTTTTTTTTTTTGAAGTTCAGTTGTTCAAAACAAAATTCTATGTGTGCATGTATGTGTAGGTTTTATGAAAAGTTGTTTTAGCAAATATACACATGTTTGTTCGTTAGTTTAAGAAACGGGCAATAATCCCTAATACGAAAGAGATACATAAATCCTTGAATAGACATGATTTAGTTGCAGTAGAGAAAATTTTGTTTATGAGGTTCCATAAAAATCAAAATTTTACTTTCAAAGCATGAATTTCACACAAATACCTTTAGGAACGTACATTCGTTCGTAGTTAAAGCAATAAACAATAATCCTAAGATATTTTTAAAATAGACCTGCACTTCATGATAAAATTTTGTTTGTGCACTTTCAAGATTTTATTTGGAATATATGAACCTTTAAAAAAATAGAAAAGGCCCTCGTTTCATAGACGAATGCTCATTTGAGCAAAACAAAAGAATTTTTGTTTTTAACAATAACTCACGTAGAAGAGATTTTTTTTTTTGAAAATTCCGTGAGTTATCTACTTACGTCAAGAATATATTTTTTTTACGTGAGTTTAAAAAAGAATTTTGTTAAAGAAATCAAATTTTGATTTTTGAGTAATTGTTGAAAGAAAACAACGTTTTCATGAATTCGTGATTTCATAGTGTATGTTCACATGGTAAAATCAGTGAATGTTCACATGAAAAGATTATGTGAATTGCGCAAAATTTCGTGAAAAGTCAAGTGTCGACTTTAATTAATGAGTGTTGCTCATCTTTGCAGGTTTTGAAGGAGAGAGCAAGCTTTTCTAATTATGTGAATTGCGCAAATTTTCGAAGTTTTACGTTATTATCACTAAGTTCGCGAAACCATAAATAGGTAAGAGTTGAGGATTACCATTTTGTAGACGCTGATGTGAGCATCCTAATTAATTGTTCCGTTGTACTTTAATTCCATTGTGTTGATGAAATTTGTTGTATGGATGTCACAACAATTTTCCAAAGATGACTGATTCCCATGGTAGCATCACTTCTGAAGAGGATGTTTCCAGAGAGGAGTCTTCTGGAGAGGACGCTTCTACAGATGTATCTTCTAGAAATGACGATCTGGGATTTCCAGGGAAAAAGAGGACACTCCAAAAACCAAGAACATTCCAAATTCTGAGGATGAATTCTTTGTGTTTCAGTATAAACCCGAAAAGCGTCCCTCGGGTTCCTCGTTTCGGCTGCTCATAAATCCCAGAAGTACTACTCAGAACAAGTTGGTATCTCCTCAAGAAATAACTCGGTTTTGTTTGCAAGGGAAACATTACTTTGGATCACATATAGAATCCAAGCTTTCCCGAAAGCCTTTGAAGGATTTTTCTGGATGGGCAAGACATTTGCTGGGTTATAGCCGTGTAAGGAACATGCTGGATCGTGCACATGTAACACGAGCCATTCAAGCAGCTGGAGAATTAATCATTCATCATGATTTCCGAGGTATGGTGGCTTTGCTTGCTCGTTGGTGCGTTTCTACTCACACTTTTATATGCAGATGAGGAGAATTCATCATCATTTTGGAAGATGTAGTCGCTTTATTGGATCTCCCGATTACTGGTAATTTACATGGAGAGCTCTCAGCAGAGGAGACTGCAATGTCTGATGTATTGAAAGCTACGATGCATGAATTCAACAAGTCGCCCAAATTTTATTATGCTCGATGGTTGAAGCATTGGTGGCCGAGAGATAGAATTCCTGAAGAACCTGTTGATGGTGCATTAACCATTGCTGCCTTCTTATGTTTGTGGCTCTCCACAGACGTTCTTGAGGATAGTGGACATTTGTTGAAGCCATTTGTGATTCCTTTTGCAATAAAGATGGCTAAAGGTGAAAAACTTCCTATTGGTAGTCTGTTTTTGGGTTCACTGTTTTCCAATTTAGACTCCTTAGTCATAGACTCCAGCGTCTCTAACGGCTTCATGAAGATTGAAACATATGCTAATAATATGTTCCTTCAAGCTTTGATGTGGGAGAACCTTGAGAATTATGCTCCAATTCCTCGTAGCGTCTTGCAAGGACCCAATGTTGATACTCGTCATGCTTTCCTCGAGAAAGATAATGCCAGGATTATGCGCTGGTCTACAAAGCAGCCGCAACACAAGATACGCCTCACCAGTGTTTTAGACAAAGAATCGGAGTTTAATTTTCGTCCATGGGTGTCAGTTCCTCCTCTCTTCTCACAATTGATCACTTTCAATACTGCTGAAGAAAATGCCACATTGAAAACTGGCGCCGGTTTGAATGATGGAAAGAAATCTTTTATATTGAGTTGCACTCCTGGTTACTTAGTGTTAGTAATGCACGGAAAATTCCAGGTGGAAGAATATAACATTGATAGAGCAGCTCGATAAATGGGTCTCGATCAGTGTACTCCAGGTTATCAGATGAATAAGCCATTAGTTGAGCATTTGCAGGCTCACTTAGATTGCACACGCGTGGAAGGAAATGATTACTTGTTTCCTTGTTTCGACCGAGCTACTTATGTAACTCCAGGTTATATGGACTTCTGGCATCAACAACTGGAGCGATTGCATAAGTTTGTGATGGATGTTAAGTCTCCGGTACGAGAGTTTCCTCCTATTGACATGATTGCTGATCGACCAAGATTGAAACATCTTTCTAGTGGTGATAAGAGGAAAACGCCTCCGGATTGTTCACAGGTAAGTTTTCTCCTTATGATTTTGGTGAATGCATGATAACCACATCTTAATTATTTTATTGACTTTGTTGTAGGATGGCCGTGTTGTGAGATCTCGAACTCATGTAGACTTCTCAGAATTTCAAGAAAGTCCCCAGGGTGGAGAAAACATGAGGAAGACATCTTATAGGATGATACCGAATAATGTGAAGTGCCCAGCCGCTGCTTTGGTGAGTTGTTAGCACTTCCCTTATCATCGCGATTTTCTTGTCCGTGTAATTAGGATTCCAAAAAAGTATTGTTAATTTGTTTCAGAATTTTGCTCCATCGGTCATTGACGGTCTTCATCTTGCCTCTATACGAACAATCCAGGAATCCAGCACCGATGAAGAGGTTGATGTAAGTATCCCCTTTTGTGCAAGCGATTATGGCATTTCCTTGAATGAAATAATGACAATTGTTGTTGACGCATCCAGGAGAAGATTGTCGTGGAAAGCCAACACCGCCAGGCCGTTCATTCGCCTTCAAATAGTGGTGAGAAAGAGAACCCTCAGGAATTGAGACCGAATGGAAATAATGGTGCTCCCAATGTTAATGTCGACCACGTTAATCTTTCGAACGACTTGGATACTCCTCAAGTAAGTATCTATTTTTTATTCTCTTCATAGAAGTCTAATATTTCTGATTTATTGATGAATAGATGAATCCTCACGAATAAGTGAAAAGTTTTACCGAAATACGTCAACAGAAAATTCAGAACTCAGCTTTTTAGCAAAAACGCCGTAAAATCTTTATCCGATGTCAAATTTGTTAGGATCCATGCCTTAGGATTAACCTCACAAGACACTAATAGTTCTTTGGATCAACGTAAAACTAAAGAAAACAGAAATAAGATGCACTAAACGAAACAAAGAAAGACACAATATTTAATGTGGTTCGGGAATATGCCTACGTCCACAAACGGCTACGATCAACTCTTATTATAGAACGAATTTCAGATAATGAACCACAACTATGACCAGCAGGATGCTGTTCACAAACCCTAAACAATTCTCTATGAACCAAACGTTCTAAACCCTAAAATTATCTAGTTATGTGAACTCTTCTTTGAATTGTGTTGTGTGTATTACCTTAAGACTTGTACACCTATTTATATAGGTTACAAACTTGTCTTCCAAGTATATGAGTTATACTAGGAAACCTAAACATAGCTACAAAAGGAAACCTTGAGTTTAACTAAATTAGGAAACCTCTAGCTATACTAAATTAAGGAAACACCTAGACGATTCTAGAATACTCTAGAATCTTCCTAAAACATCGACAACATAACAATTCGCCACCTTGATGATGTTTCCACCTAACTGAGCTTGATATTCTCAAGTTAACCGTAGCCTCAAATGCCCCTAGGGGCCTCAACAACGAGAAGTATTGATCAAGCTGAGACACCTCTCAAACTTGACCTTCGGAACGACTTTCGTCAACATGTATGCTGGATTATCTTCAGTATCAACCTTAAATAGTTGTACTAATCCGTTATCAACAACTTCTCGTACCTTATGATAACGAACATCAACATGCTTGGTGCGTGCATGATAAACTTGGTTCTTAGCTAAATGAATAGCACTCTGACTATCACAGTTTACAACAACACTCCGTTGTATAATCCCCAAGTCTTTAACTAAACCACGAAGCCATAATGCTTCTTTAACAGCCTCCGTCACAGCAATATACTCTGCCTCCATAGTAGACAAAGCTACGATTGGTTGTAACATAGACCTCCAACTGATAGGTCCTCCACTCAATGTAAAACAATACCCTGAAGTAGAACGACACTTATCCTTATCACCCGCATAATCAGAATCAACAAATCCACAAACCTTCAAATTCTTCTCCTTCTGAAACACTAAACTAATATCCAAGGTCCCTTGAAGATATCTCAAAATTCCCTTCGCCGCATACCAATGTGCTCTTCCAGGATTAGCCATATAACGACTAACTAAACCAACTGCCTGTGAAATATCTGGACGAGTGCAAACCATAACATACATCAAAGAACCTACTGCATTAGCATATGGAACCTTTGACATAAACTCTTTCTCCTCAGTTGTAGTAGGACACAACTATTTTGATAGCTTAACTGTAGGCGGAATTAGAACACTAATAGCTTTGGAGTTATGCATTTCAAAGCGATGAAGAACCTTCTCAAGATAGGATTTCTGAGTAAGACATAACTTTCCCTTAGATCTGTCTCGAGTAATATCCATACCCAAAATCTTCTTAGCTGGACCCAAATCCTTCATCTCAAACTCTAAACTCAATTGTTTCTTTAAAACATCAATTTCTGACTTGCTCTTTGCAGCTATGAGCATGTCATCCACATAGAGTAAAATATAAACAAAACTTCCATCTGGAAACTTCTTAAAGTACACGCATTGATCGTATTTACTACGAGTATACTTTTGCTGCAACATAAATGTATCAAACCTCTTGTACCATTGTTTTGGCGATTGCTTCAAACCATACAATGATTTCTCAAGTCGACACACATAATCTTCCCTACCAGCAACTTCATAACCAATGGGCTGTGACATATAAATGTCTTCCTCCAAATGTCCATGCAAGAATGATGTTTTGACATCTAATTGCTCGAGCTCTAAGTCAAACTGCGCCACAAATGCTAAAAGGACTCGTATAGAAGTGTGTTTAAAAACCGGAGAGAAAACTTCATTATAATCCACACCTTCCCTTTGTGCATATCCCTTAGCTACTAACCTTGCTTTGTATCGTACACCACTAACGACACCCTTGGAATCTGGAATTCTATCATTTACCATATAGACCCACTTGCACCGAATCTTCTTTCGACCCTTAGGCAACTTAACAAGCTCCCTAGTGTGATTCTTGTGAAGAGACTTCATCTCCTCATCCATGGCCGTTTTCCACTCAACGGCATGAGTATTACTCATTGCCTCCTCAAAGGTAAACGACTCATCTTCAAAAACAGAGAATGCATAAGATGCAAACTCATCAAAACCATAACGGACTGGTGCACGTCTCTCACATTGAGACGTCAAGGACGGAATATTCTCAACTTGTTGCTATGTAGATTCCTCACTAGGAACCTCAAACTCAACTTCATCTTCTACAAGAGTTTCTCTTTATTCTTCTATAGTAGATGAACTAGGAACCCTTTTCTCCACCTGCATCGAATCATCTTCAACACCGCTACTACTCTCACTTTCAATTTGAGAGTCCCAATCAGTGAACTTCTTTGAATCAATCATTGCTTTCTCATTAAAGGTCACATCACGACTGATAATAAACTTATTCAGTTCTGGGCACCATAGCCGATACCCCTTAACACCTAATGGATAACCTAAGAAAATTGCTTTCTTATCCCTAACACCCAACTTATCTTATTTCATATGAAAATAGGCTGGACAACCAAACACCTTCAAATTAGAATAATTGACGGGATTACCGGTCCATACCTCCATATGTGACTTACACTTAATAGCTATTGATGGTGATCGATTCACTAAATAGCATGCCGTATTAACTGCTTCATCCCACCAAATCTTGTCTAAACTTGCGTTTGACAACATGCACCGTGCTCTCTCAAGTAACGTTCGATTCATTCTTTCCGCTACTCCTTTTTCTGTGGTGTACCCTTGATTGTGAAGTGCCTAACGATACCTTATTCCTCACAAAACTCCTTCAATGGGTCTTCGATGTATTCACCGCCATTATCGGAACGTATCTTCTTAATCACATGACCAATTTGTTTCTCTACCATGGTCTTCCACTTCTTAAACACCTAGGTGACTTCATTCTTATGATTCATGGTGCAAAGACAAATTCTCCTCGAAAAGTCATCAATAAAGGTCACAAACCACCTAGCACCTCCCTTAGAAACTGCACGAGAGGGACCCCAAACATCCGAATGGATGTAATCTAACATACCCTGCGTTTGATGTACAACGGTACCAAAACTGCTCCTACATTGCTTCCCGAAGATACAATGCTCACAGAAATCAAGCTTGCAAGTCTTTTCACCTCCAAGCAATCCTTTACTACTCAACACGGACATACCTTTCTCACTCATATGCCCAAGACGCATATGCCATAAACGTGTTGACTCCACCTGTTTCTCATCAATTGATTGAGAAACCATAGCTCCACCACAAACTATATCTTCTTGTAAGAAATATAAATTACCATGTATTTCACCGGTCATCTTCAAACTACCGTCGTAGTATACCTTCAAGAATCCATATTCAGCAACATACTTGTATCCAAGTGATTCAAGTACTCCTAACGAAATCAAACTCTTCCTCAAATCTGGAACATGTCTAACCTCTGAAAGTGTTGTGATAACACCATGCGAACGAACCTGTACCGTACCAACTCCAACTGTTTTGCAGGCATTAGAATTGCCCATCATAACAGTACCACCATTCACCTCTCTATAAGTAGTGAAACAATCCTTTGAAGGAAACATATAACACGAAGTACCGGAATCAAGCATCCAACTATCATTGAGATAACTCTTTGATGTAACGGTTAACACTTCCTCATCAAAACCACACATTGGGTCTTCTAAAACTTCAGTGCCTTCCGCAACCGAAGCAACAACATTCTTCGAATCTGATTTCTCACGTTTCTCATCTCTTGCCTTAAGCTTGAGACGATCAGCCCTAATATGACCAGTTTTACGACAATAATAACACTCAATATCGTTCTTCTTGAAACGATTCTTCGACTTCTGGTTCTTATTACTATTATTTCCTCTATCAACAAAAAAACCCTCGGCTTGTGCTTCATCGCTTAACTCTTGTTTCCTTAATGCCTTAGCTTGTAAAGCAGCAACCACATCATCGAAAACCAAATTATTGTCTCCTTCGGTTTTCACACTCAGCAAGTAGTCAACGAAAGCATCATACGATGGAGGCAAAGAACATAATAATATCATAGATTTGTCCGTATCAGAAATAGTCACACTGATGTTAGATAAATCAGAACAGATCTTATTAAACTCGTTAATATGATCAACCATAGGCTTACCTGAAGCCATCCTAAAGGCATGAAGCCTGCGCTTTAAGTAAAGCTCTAAAGTCAAATCCTTTTGCAAGTAGAGCTTCTCTAACTTATCCCACAACACCTTTGCAGAGGTTTCACTCGAAAATTTTTGAGTGATCTCCCTTGACAAACATAACTGAATAGTTGAACATGCCTCCAAAACAAGGTCATCCCACTTCTCATCGCTCAATTCCTTTGGTAATGCTGCTGGTTTGTCCTTGATCGCTTTGATTTGTTTCATACTAACAAGAATATCTTTAACATCAGTTTGCCATGATGTAAAATTATTCTTCTCGTTGAATTTTGTAATATCAAATCCACACACCTTCGAAAAACTTCCACTTGATGTAGAACTAGACATCTTCACTTCCAACTATGATCCTCTCCACCTTCACCGCACCACTTGTTAGGATTAATGCCTTAGGATTAACCTCACAAGACACTAATAGTTCTTTGGATCAACGTAGAACTAAAGAAAACAGAAATATGATGCACTAAACGAAACAAAGAAAGACACAAGATTTAACGTGGTTCGGCAATATGCCTACATCCACAAACGGCTACGATCAACTCTTATTATAGAACGAATTACAGAGAATAAACCACAACTATGACCAGCAGGATGTTGTTCACAAACCCTAAACAATTCTCTATGAACCAAACGTTCTAAACCCTAAAATTCTCTAGTTATGAGAACTCTTCTCTGAATTGTGTTGTGTGTTTTCCCTTAAGACTTGTACACCTATTTATATAGGTTACAAACTTGTCTTCCAAGTATATGAGTTATACTAGGAAACCTAAACATAGCTACAAAAGGAAACCTTGAGTTTAACTAAATTAGGAAACCTCTAGCTATTAAATTAAGGAAACACCTAGACGATTCTAGAATACTCTAGATTCTTCCTAAAACATCGACAACATAACAAAATTTTCGCGATCTACCCATGTATACTTATGCCCAAGAAATTTCCAAGCTTTGTCAAAGAAGATTTTTAAGTTTTGAGCACGTTTAGGGGTTGAAATCAGTGAAACAGTAAACCTCCAGGAGACTTTCAGAAATTTTCCAGCTGGCATGTAGTCCAATATTTTGGCCACACTCTTTACTCGTTTATCCAATTTCTATGAAATTTTGATATGTTGTAGAAAACATCCATACGAATAGAATGGTATATGACTCAACCTTAGATTCCTTACAAATTTCTCCCAGTTCATCATATTATACAGGGCAGTATAAAATCTCTTCAGACGAGCTTGTTGAAAAAACGTGTTTTATGACTTCCACACTATTTGCTCATGTCTTGGATGCATAATAAAGAACTTATACAGTGTTAGTTCACTTACATGCTGGATTTTATGATCGCCTTTGGTTTTCATTCTTGAATTTCTCTAATCTCATGTAATCTTCGTATTAGGTACCAAATGTCGAAGTTGAGAATGATGATTCAAACCGTATGGTGAATCGAGTTGATAATGTTGCCATCTCTGCACCTCAATGCCATGAGAATATTGCTACTGAAGTTGTCGAGGAGAATGAAGCTCAAATCATCGTTACTTCAGAGATAGAAGAAACCGGACCCAGAATGGAAGAAACTGCTCCTACAATTGCTGAAGCTGCTCGAATAATTGAGAACCGCATAATAGTGCATGAATACCCTAATGCATGGATTATTTGTGATCTTCCATTCGGTAAGTCACTCCCATATTACACATCAATTGGTGGATTTAGCGTTCCCATAGGGTATGCTGATATGTATGAGAAATTGTGGAAAATGTATGGTCACATTGTTGTCACCAAGGATCCGAAACGCAATTACTTATTGACAATGCAAGTAGGAACTATCTTGCGTGTCATAGATGATATACGGACCAGGGCGAGAAGTACTGTTACTCAAGATGTAATCTTTGATTAGGAGTACAATTTGAAGAAATTTGAAGAACTCGACTTTAACTTGAAGTGGCTTCGTCAGAGGATCAACATCATCAGGGATGCAGTAGGGAAAAATATACCCTTCACCAGTGATGTTGTGGTGGAGAAAGTGGCTAAGATTGCTGAATTGACTGAAAAGCTGGAGTTGGATAAAGCGGCCTTGCAAGTCTTGGAGAATGCAGAGAAGCAAAAATCTTACTTTGCCAGCTTCCTTTAGTTTTCCTTTCCATAATCTCTTGAACCTTGAACTTCTGAGAGATGTGAGATTTTATTTTGGTTTTGACTTTTTGATTGGTTTTGAATAAGTGAGTAATTGAGGATTTTGGAATTGATAGAGATTTTCCTAAAATAAAAAAACTTTGATAAATTGCTAAATTCAAATACTGAATGCAAGAATTGCAAACTCTTGAAGGAATTGAAAATACATGTGAAAGAAAATCCTAAAATGAAAACGTTAGGTGTCTCGAGAGTTCATGCCTTGAACATAAAACACCTTGGGACGCTGAATGTTTCATGCGTTAAAAGCCTTTATCCAATCCTCGTGAATCACTGGCACACTTGTCTTGCCTTTTATGTCAGCCAATTTGTAATATCCTCTGACTGCTGACTTAGCAATCATAAAAGGCCCTTACCAGTTAGAGATCCTTGTGGAATGGAGATTACGCTTAGTTGCCTTGAGAACTAAATCCCCTTCATGAAATTTGTTAGGCTTGCTTGCTCGTGACCTGAATATCTTCTGCTGGTTCGGAATTCCTCGTATAGTGGGATTCCATGTTGGTGGAGCGTTCCAATCCCGCGGCACATGTGGACACTCACGCAAGGGAGAGTACCTAGGATATTCATTATCGTGCTCGATCATTATTCTAGCAATAACCGTGTCAGTAAGACGCTGGATTCGAAGAGGCTCTGCGTTCAACCACTTGGTGAAATATTGCTGAGACGAGACTAACCACTCATAACGTTTGGTGATATCTTGGTTATAAGTAAAGTTGAGTCCCCGGACCAGGGTAGCATATTTGAAAGTTGATAATATGGACGCATGGGGGAGAATGAGACTTGACTGAGTACAAAATCTTTTGAAGAATTCATGTGCGCTCTCTTTAGGTTTTTGTATAAGTCCTATCAGGGCTTGAACTTTCTCTAGATGCTCGAATGATGGAGTGTCCTCTATTTCTTCTGAGTCGGAGCTTTCTTCAACAGCGAAATGTGCAATTTAAGGTTTTGGAGTTACCTTTTCAGCATGAATACATGTTCGTCCACATATCATATCCTGGGTCCTCCCTAATTATGTGGAATTTGGTTTCCGCCCAGGTTGAGCTAGTTTTTATCTTGAGAATAATGTAACCATAAGCATCCCTGGAGATTCCTTCATGATATCTGACTAAGACAGGAGCATGAGTGTCTTCTTGTCGGGTGATGCCTACAGCTCCGACAGTTTTCAAAGGGATTATATTTACAACAGTACCAACATCGACCAACGCTCGCTTGAATTCATTTCTTTTCAGGTGCGCTGCGGTGAGAAGTCCCCAGTCGTACATCTCTTTGTCGGTGACTGGAGGTTCAGGGAGCACTTCTGATATACATAGGCGTTTCCAGACACTATATGGTTCAAGGCCGCAAACATGTCCATCCTTTGAGCCTTTGACAGATAAAGCGATTCGCAAGCATGCTCGATCAATGATCGAACTGCTTCTTTGACTGGTTGTTCAGAGAACGTAAAGGTTCTGATTGGGAGAGGATTCTTGTGCACCCCTTCAGTCCCCAGTTCTCCTGAATCATCCTTTTACTTGAATATGCGCTTCAAAGTTCTGTAATCACTGGTCGGATGACTGACATACATATGAAAGCGACAGTAACGTGGATTCTCCACTTCCTCGTCTGTCGGCTCTTTCCTGACGGGAGGTAAATTGATCGCACCATCTTGGATCCAGACTTCAAATAACTCGATCACCTCTTCAATACGGAAAGGAAAGTCTGGTACTTCCGGATTATTCTGCTGACGCTGAGACGGCGCTTGTGCGTTTCGAGTTTGGTTGTCCTTCCTTGGTGCTTTCGCAGACGTTGGAGGAGCATTCTTATGTTGCTGCGCATCATCTTTCCTTTTGCTCCCTTCAGCAACATTCATGGAAGGTTGAACATTGTAATGTTTTTTGATCAGGCGCCTGGTGCTGTTTCGAGTATCTCGCGGCTCCTCGGCTTTGACGGTTTTTGTTATTTCCATCAAGGCTGGAGCAGTAGTTGTTGATCGCTTGGCTGCTTCATGGAGCTCTGAAAAAGTCTGGAACCGGAGATTTTCCAGCAAGGCTCTGTAAACTGAGATCATCCCGTTGATGCATAAGTCCACCAATTGTTGTTCAGTAACATTAGGGTCATGACAATCCAATGCTTGGATTCTGAACCTTTTCACATATTCATTCGGATGTTCAGCATTCTTCTGAGCTATTCTTCCTAAGTCAGAGAGAGTAACCTGCTCAGAGACAAAGAAATATTTCATGTATAAGGCATTAACCATTTCTCCCCAACTAGCGATGCTCTCAGGTGCAATTTTGTTGTACCAGGTGTATGCTCGGCCGGTCAGAGATTTAGAGAATTCCTTCAGACGGATGACATGGTTATGTTCGTGCTCTCCTAGTGCCTCCAGGAATCGAGAAACGTGTTCTCGAGCATTTTCTGTTCCATTGTACAGTGTGAACGTTGGAGAAGTATAACCTTTCGGGAGAGGGATCCTTTGTGTAGCAGCGGGATATGGAGGTTGATGACGATGGACAGATGGTGTCTTGTCTTTTCCTCGAGCCTCCATGAAGTGTTCCAGATCTTCACGAGTGCTGAAACCTGCAGACTCCTTCTTAGGTTGATTTTCTGCAGCTTTGCAGGCTTCATCATCATCCACCACATGGATTGGTGAAATTTCAGGTTCTTTGGCTTTTCCTTTCTCCAACCATTCCTTAGTTTTCTCTGAGATTTTTTCGGTGAGAGTTTTAAGATAATTGCATAGTTCTTTCTGAGTAGTGGTCATATCAGTTTGATTTTTGGCGAGAACTTCTTGAACCTTCATGAGATCAGCTAAGGTGGGAGGATTTACTATGACTTCCTCGGGATGCCGGCCTAAGAGAGGATGATTTCCAATGTTGGTTTGAGGAGGAGTAGTATCACCGCCATTGTTGGAAGCAGGAATGGTTTCTGGAATACCATCATCGTTATTGTTATTGTTGCTAGTGCTAGCGTCGTCCAAATTTGTAACTAACCCAGACCTAAGACTAGCCATTTTGTGAAAATGTGAGATTGCAACCGAGAGATTAATCTCCCACTGTGGTCGCCAATCTGTAGATGGGAAAAACGATTTGCTGGTTTTTTAGGAAAGTGAAGAGACGATCGAACGGACGAGACTCCTCAACCGAGCAAACTGCCTAAGCTCACACAGATACACTGCACGGGAGTGCTTTGAGTTCGAGAGATAAATTTGTAGGACTCCGTCTTAAACCAAGTAAATGGCCGTTCCAGAGTCAATTCAGTCACAAAGAAGGAGATGGGTTGATCTGTAGGAGGGAAGCTAAGAATTTTGGGATCAATGGTGATCAAGGATTATGTATGTATTGAAGGTTTCTGCAAATATGTGTAAATAAGTTTGATCGAGAGGACTTGTGTTTAGACGATCGTTGTCTTCGATCATCGGTTCAGAGCTTATTTATATTGTTAGAATAACGAACACATTGATCCCAGTAAGTGTGACGGTTTCATGAGTGAAAGAGTGGGAAAGTGGGAGATCGTGGTAAAACCAGTTCCGTGTCGTGTGGAGACTTTGGTTGATCGTACACCCATTACTTTGCTAACTCCCTCAACCGCTTGCACGACTTACTCACATTTCTCATCGTGGATGAACACACGTGCCGTAGGCCGTCATACCAAAACCCTAATTGATATCCCCCATGTAACGTGATTGATGTCTCACGAACGTGGAGTCTGCAAAGCAGACACGTATTTGATTAGTTAGTCGCTGACTTATTAGATAGTGGGTCTGAGTTTTGTTGAATTGAGCATGAGTGATGAATGCTCAGTGATTCATGGATTGAACATGTCAGACTACAATTCTTATGTTGATATTGCTCTGAGCAAATATTACTGTAAATTCGAGAAACTGAGCAAGTATTGCTCGATTCGACGAATTATTGAATATTGATAGTTGGATCAATATTCGAGCAAACGAATTATAAATTACTGAATATGATAGTTGGATCAATATTCAAGCAACTGAGCAAGTATTGATCAATTCGAAGAATTGCTGAATATTGATAAATTACTGAATATTGATAGTTGGATCAATATTCGAGCAACTGAGCAAGTATTGCTCAATTCGACGAATTATTTATTGGTAACGTGACCCAATAAAATATTAATTAAAATATTGATGGACTACCAAATATTATATGATTAATCCATATGTTGATTGCTGGATCATCATAAATTTATTAGTGTTTGAACTTGCTCAAAATGATGATTTGTGGAGCGTTTGTTCGAAACCCTAATTTTCGATCAATTGTTCGTCAATTGATGAATTGCTGAAAATAGGTCATGAGTGAGAGAGGGAACAACCCCATGGGATGATGCCATGTGGTGCCCAAGTGCTCAAGTGAGCGTGCACCAGGGTCCTTAGTTGACCGGTTGGTGAAAGAATGATCAAATGCTGGTGTTGACCATTTATTAGAATAATGCTCGTTTGAGCATTAGGTGATAAAACCTAATTATGGAGAAGTAAGGGACCGGCCAAGGGAGTATAGAACTGACCCTTAGTGATGTGGGACCAGCTGATGGTCGTTTGAGCAAATTCCAAGTTGGTTGGAAAAAGTTTGAACCCAATATGAGCAATTAAGCAACTTAGGTCAAAATTATAAGAATGAGTGGGACCGGGTCCTTGCAAGCCTTAGGTCCGGCCTTGGTCTGTCAAGGAAGCATTCCCATGTCACCATAACGTCCGCGTCTCAATCCTGAGAGTTTTGCTATTTTTGGTGTGCGTTTAAGCAATATCTTGGATTTTCAGAAGAGTTTGATCTTTGACTGAAATTCTTGATTTTGCTCTAATGAGCAAGTAGGACTTTGCTCGTTTGATCAATATTTTGAGAAGATTAAAATAATAATAATACTTTAATATTTTTCGTGAATAACCTAGTTGGTCATGTGACCATTTGACTTTTTGGCTTTTTCATGGTTTGAGCAATATTTGAGAAAATATGAAGAAACCATGATTTTTGTTCAAACGGAGGAGTTTCATGAAATTAGGGAAATAATAATTATAAAACAAGGGATTGCAAGGTATGGGACCGGCCACGGCTAGGGCATGGCCGGCCGTCTAGGTAGCCCGGTCCCGCGACACCTTTCCTATTTTATTATTTTTCATGAAACCGTGAAAATATGGAGAAACCGTGAGTTTTTCTCCAACAAGGAAAGTTGCTTGAATGAAGGAGTTTTCATGAATTCATGAAAATAAATAAAAAAAATAATAAGGCAAGAGGCGTGGGGGAACGACCATGGCCGACCGGTCGGTGGGCCCGGTCCCTAGGCGCCTCTTTTCTATTTTTTATTATTATTTTATCTCTCCTATTTTGTGTAAGATTCCTCATTTGTCCATATTTTCGAATGCTCGTTTGTGCATTTGGGTGCTTGTTCGTGCATCATTGTTGAGTACACTTGCACCATTTTATTGGGGCTTACTCGGTGATAGTCCAGATGCTCGATTGTTGAGTAACTATTACTAATTCATGAAATTCAGCGGAGAATGATTCATGAAACAGAGTAATAATTATGAATTGTGCATCTATTACTAATCCATGAATTCATCCAGGGAATTCAGGGAACGGGGTATTGAGATGAATTGGTTATCTATTACTAATCCATGGATTCAATTGGGGATTCATGGAACAGAGTAATGAGATATAATAGATTATGTTCTAGGAATTCAGTGGCGAATGTCACGGTAGAATTAATCTATTGTAGAATCGAGATATGAGATAGTTAAAGCATCATACTCGTTCTGAAAGGTGCATAGTCAGGAAACAACGTGCAGCGTTGTTAACGTCCTGAAGGCGTTTACCCCCTCAACAAACAATTATGTAGGAGAGCCGCCTCAATCTATATACAGTCTCTCTACATAGTCATGGAACAACGAGTGGCGCCGACGTCCTGAAGGCGTTAAGCCCTCTCAACAAACAATTATTTAGGAGGACCGCCCAATCGTTCTTCTATGTAGAGGTGGGTCTCTCTATGTAGTCAAGGAACAACGAGTATCACCGACGTCCTAAAGGCGTTAAGCCCTCTCAAAAAATAATTATGTAGGAGGACCGCCCAATCATGTTATTCTACATAGAGGTCACGATGAAATGCGTAGCATCGAACCCTCAGCTAGTGGGAGGCCTTTCGAGAATCATATTCATCATGGATCTGAGAGGAACTCGATCAGAGATCGTGAAACGGTTCACGGATCGTAAAATATGAATCGTTACATGCGTTCCTGAAGCCGGGTCAGAAACATGTAGTATCATGATTTTATGATTTTGACCTTTGTCGAAAATCCACCATCAACAACTAGTGTTTGTAGTGGCTTTATATAGGGTGGTGTTCAAATCTGGATTACGTCCCGGGATTTTGCAGCATTTGTGGTTTCCTCGTTAACAAAATTTCTGGTGTTTGTGTTATTTCTTTTTCGCATTATATTTGTTTATATAATTGAAATATCACAGGTTGCGAGTAAGTTCAATCAATTGTGAATCCAACCATTGGTTGTTGATTATATTGATTGACACTTGGATATTGGTTTTTGATACCATCCAAGTTATTTCTTATATTCAATCGGGCTTGAAAATTCCTATTTGTTTGATTGCAGATTGAATTAAGAAATTGAGATATAACTCTTGGATATACTTTTCTTAAGATTGAGTCTGACTGTCGAGTTGATTCTCTTGAAAGTATATTGGAATTAGTCCATACAGATTGCTAAGCGAAATATTGGGTGTGGTTGTTAGACCCCCGCTTTTTTAGTATGGCCTATCAGAGATTACATCTCGAGCAAATCTTAGAGAAGATAGTACTCAATACGATAGAAAACAACAAGATTAGAACATGCAACTACAGAGAAAATAGTTGGGTCTGGCTTCACAATCCCAATGAAGTCTTCAAGTCGTTAACCTACAGGGTTTTGGAAAAACCTAAGGTTAAAGGAGAATCGACTCTAGTCGCAACTAGTATCACACAGGAGGTGTGGGGATTAGGTTTCCCAGTTGCTAGAGTTCTCCCTTATATAGTCTTCCAATCAGGGTTTGCAATCAATGTTACCTTGGTAACAAAGCATTCAATATTCACTGTTAGATGAAAACCTGATTAACCGTTAGATCGAACTTAGCTTGTTACACACAAATGAAAAGTGACTTCATTTAGATATGAGTTACGATACCTAAATGTGTGCACCTTGTTGGCTCAACAATAGTTAGCCGAAGTTAGCCATATGAAAACTTTCATATCAACCTTATTCATCTTAACCATAACTAATTAAAATGACTTAAATGAAACTAGTTCTAGAGTTGTTCAATTTTTTATACTCTCATAGAAGTATACACAATTGAAGCAAAATCGATTTTGATTCACTCGAATCAATTCATGAACATTATAGCCACGGTTTGCAAAAGATTACATTCCTTAATATATAAATGTATTAGTTCATGAACAAACTGATTTTAGAACATATCCTAATTAAGTATGCAAACGGGTACGCATACCTAAGCGGTTGGACTAAGTTTGGGTTCGTCATTATGCGAACAGGTACGCATACCTCCAAACTCAGTTGAATTCCAGACATGAAATTTATGCCAGTACGCATACGGTTATACATACTAAGTTCCCGAATTTTCATTAACCAACCAGTATGCATACGGTTATGCATACTATGGTTCCCGGACTTGGAATAACATGCAACAGTTTAGCATACAAGTACGCATACTCTGTTATATCCAATCATGGTTAATTGTTCTAAGATCCCATTTCAATCATTGAAACATTCTTAGAAGACGAAAATAGTTGTCTCACACAAACTATTAGCTTCAAAGAAATTTTTAAGTGATCGAATGACCAATACGAAACATTCCGAGTCTACATCAAATGACTGTCTCACACAAATCATGTAATATGTTATAAGGCGATTTTCACATGATCATCTTTTGACTTTCGTCAAGAATATAAGATGAACTTTATTAAAACGAAAGCTTACCAACACATATTTCGAGAAATATGTAAGCGAGTTAAACTCAGCTCGAAATATCAAATGTGTATAATCGAAGTCTATATAGCTATACGACTTTTGTCTCAAATAGGAGATACAATAGATAGACTTTTGAGTGATAGAGGAGTTCAAGTCTCCATATACCTTTTGTTGATGAAGTTCCACAAGCTCCCCTTAGTAGTTCGTCGTCTTCAATCGAAGAACTCCGTGAAGTCTAATGCTCAACTACACTTGCTATCCTAATCCGAGACTTAGCCATAAGTAGACTAGAAATTAAGACTTATAGTTTTGACTACCAAACTTGACAAACAAGGTTGAGATAGAAACGCTTGTGAGTTCTACCGAGAAGTGCTCTAACAATTAACCTACACTATAAACTAAATCACCTAACTGAGGTAATGATTTTCCTTGCTATAGGCTCTTACCTTAAAAAATTTCCTTTTTTAACGTGTCCGGAAACAATATTGAGAATTGAGTTATCTAGACTTATATATATGCAAATTTGATGGTTTGTTCATTATCACCAAAAGAACACTTCACTCCTAACCCTCATACTCGCATTATTGAAATATCTTATTCCATCCATTTTGCATGTCCAATTTGCTGATATTATTAGGCCTCTGCAGATTCTTCTTAACAGTCGGTATTAATCTTAGAAAATTAGGTATCGATATTAACCTAGAACTGAAACTAGAAGACCAAATGAGGTAATGCTTCACATTGTCTGCACCCTTCGATATTTAAAAAACTGGTCTTTTTACGGAAACAAAACTAAGAATCGTGGATGGTTTAGACATCATTAATAGGATAGATATGTCTAGATCATTATTATTGAGAACCCTTGAATATATTAAAAGGTTTATAAAAGAGAGTCTAAGAAATATGAAGGTGAACTATTTTATAATTTGAGTATAAAAAGATTTGTAAGTGAAGCATTTAAAATGATATTTAAAAAATGGGCCGTTTACAAGCTACATCCTCTAAGAGCTTCAATACCTTCGATATCCTATTTAGGTTCGGTAATATTTTGATTTTATTGAGAGCCCTTGAATATATTATTAATTTCAGTTGTAATTTTTTGTGAATTCATTATTAACAGGTTTTATTTCAAACCTGTACCAGGTATATATTGAACGTTGAATTTAAGAGGCTCTTTAGTTCCATATAGGACCGAGATGTTTAGTGAGAATAGCATTGGTAACTTTGTATATAAAGGTGATCCTGGTGTGTGTTTACTTCTTTTTGTCTCCTTAATCCCATTTTATAAATCTACTGGAGATGCCTTTGTCTTCCATGTAATTTTAGACCTTACAGTATGGTAGCTCCATTAGTTTCCTTGAAATGTGTATACTGTCTTACGTAGAACTCCGTGTCTTAGATATGTTTTAGATGCATTAGTTTGCTTAAAATACATATAACTTGATATTTTTTTTGGAGGACCGAAAGTTCACTTATGGAACTTTATACCCTGAAAGAGATATAATTTACACATAACAAATGGAGATGTAGAAACCATATATTATATAAGTAGTTGTGAAGCTTTTTAGCATATAGGGGTTACCATTAAACATTCCAGATTAGGTAATTTTGGAATCTGGGTCCGCTTAAGATTTCATATTTTAACATATTTAAACTCGGCTTTGGTGCATTAAACAATTATGGGTCCACCAATGCTACTATCACTCCTCCAACCTCCTATATAACACCTTCCGTTGGTGAGAGTTCTCTGACCGTTGTTGGTCTAAGTAAGTGACTGAAAGGAACTGTCATCTGTTGGGGATTTAAACAACTATCTGTTTGTTGTAAATGTAGGCATCTTCAAATAGCATATGAAATTAGTTTATGTTTGTTAGTGCATTGGTATAATAAAGTACACAACAGATTTATATATGACATTTATGAAAAATTACTTTGATTAAAAAGCAGTGATTAGCGAATCATAATTCATTTAGGGGCCCGTTTTAAATGACATTGTTATTATGGGAGTTCGAGAAGTGGTTCTGAATTGTCTCTGACTTCCTTTTTTTTTTTTTGTAGTAAGATTGCTCTTAAGAGGATATACTACAAATTAATAAAAAGGTACCACATGTATTCATCGTCGTTAAAAGCATTTTTCATAAATAATCATATATAAAAAGGAAGGTCTCAAGGTATAGAGTGGGATTTTAAAACGCCCATGGAAATTATTCCCTATTTGGGTTTAAGTTCTGCAAGGTTAAATGACCGATTAAAAAATAATAATATCAGTGGATAAAACCATCGGAATACAACATGTTTTGCGGTAAGCACTAATGGAGGATCAACAAACACAACATTTTGTGGACTAGAAATAATAACCACTTCACTTTAGAAATAGAAGTTTAGCTTATTCGACAATGTCGCAGTTGGGTTATATTATGTTAGCTTTAGGTATGGGATCATATCGAGTTGCTTTATTTCATTTGATCACCCATGCCTATTCAAAAGCATTATTATTTTTAGGCTCCGGATCCATTATTCATTGTCTGGAAAGTATTGTTGGATATTCTCCAAATCAAAGAGGGCTTCGTGAACACTACTATCATGCATTCCCACGCTAGGGTAAGCCAACTAAATGCTTAACTGATGGGTTTATGTTTACATTCTCAATCTATTCTGAATTTATTCAATTCTCCCAAACATTGTTTGGATAAGAATTATGTATTTGTTACATTAATCTAGTAGACTAATAATTTATTTCTTTCAATCGATAACAGGCAAATCATGCTTCCTTTTTTATTTTTTATTTTTTTATCGAGAACATATTGAGAATGTTGATGGTAAAGAAATTCTTTCAACTATCCGGCTTGGTGATTTTGCTGGCATTATAAGAAAAGATGTAAAAGAGTAAGCAACCTATTCAGCATGTGCCAAGAGTTACAAAAGCTGCTAAATTCTTGAAGTCGAATTTTGTTAAAGGGAAAGCCGAAACATTTGGGGGAAAGCTGACTTTCGGTCAAATATGTTTGACCTTGACTTAGTTAAGGTGCAAATATAAATAACTACTAAAACTCATCCCTAACCTTAATTCTCCCTCTTGGTATTTTACGGCTACCATTGCTTCGTTATTACCTCTAAAATCTGATTATATTTTTATTTTATTTTGACAAATTGCAAATTCAATTTGTTATAGCAGCAGAATCTATAGGCGTAGGTTATTATGATCAAT
This sequence comes from Papaver somniferum, assembly GCF_003573695.1. Classification (NCBI taxonomy): domain Eukaryota; kingdom Viridiplantae; phylum Streptophyta; class Magnoliopsida; order Ranunculales; family Papaveraceae; genus Papaver; species Papaver somniferum. Next base: position 104,614,493 of record NC_039362.1, on the reverse strand, counting down.
GAACAACAACCTTATGTTATATCCATGTTTATTACTTCGTCGATCGGCACCATTAATAGAGTTTAAGTTCTCTAATTCAGAGACTCAAAATATTATGCACTATCTTTCATCCCATCATCATTTAGTCCAAACATAAGGTGGGACATATATATAGTTGTTCGCACATAATAAGATCGTGATGATCACATATGTCATCTAAATATTAGTATTGTTGTTAGTGGCAATGTGAGCTAGTTTCTATCTCTCATGAATTATCAATTGATCAAGATCATGTTCATTTACATGATAATAAATACACAAGAACAACCCATGTACGTAGTACTCCAACAAAATAAGATGAAAACTAGTGTTAAGTTGACAAATGTCAGTCCTTCGTATATTCTAGATAGTGCGCGAATGGTAGAATTGCCGATAAAAATGTCCCCCATAACTTGCTCTAGTGTTTGCTACTAGACTACAAGCTACTTCACGATAGCATGACTCAATCAGGTTCAATTGGATAAAGACTCGAGTTGGATTGATCAACAATTATGTCTTTTACGAGGAAGAAACAAAATGATTCGGAAGCCTCCCTCTTACGTAATTGGCGGGACTAATATATGCAGATAAATAGACCAATGTGTAGCTTTCACCTATCCTTAATCATTGATTCATCACTATCGTGGTCTTGTAATGACAACCGTAAAAGACTGAGAGGAAGAGTCAAGGTTTGTTTCCTTTTTTTTTCTTTTTTTTTTGCTTTTTAATCGATCGGAACAATCAAGGTTAGGGATGAGTTTTATTAGTAATTTATATTTGTATCCCAATTAAGTCAAGGTCAAGCATATTTGACCGAAAGTAAGCTTTCGCCCAAATTTTTTGGCTTTCCCTTTAGCAAAAATCTTGAATTCTGAGCAGCAACGAATTTAGAATTCTTGGAGTCTTTACATCAATTCTAGAAAAGAATAAAATTTCATGTCGTACGTGTCAAATGAGGGGATAGTAATGAGATGAACTTTGTATATGACATTTTTTTGTGAATAAAGAACTAAAAAACCTAATATTGCTTATTTGATTGAACAATTACCGTCCGTATGAAAGCTTCTTTATGCCCACTTACATTAGAAATGATATTTGCTATCTTAGCTAAATGGAAGTGCACATCGTTTTTAACCATGTAATTGTAGGTTAGACTACCACAGATGGGCATTGTGAATAGGCTAGCGTGCTTCCAATTATAAACATAATAATTCCGTTAGTTGATGCTTTGATGCTCAATTGTGAGACTCCAACAGAAGATATTAAATTGGACCAGGATCTTGGAGAAGCTTTTAGAAATATGCTTGCTTAAGAGACATTACTTCCACTGTATGAGCCACAATATCTTTTTGGTTTTACAAGGCTCATAATTTTAAATTTTAAGAATATAGAAAAAGAAATGTGGTGCGATGGAGTGATCTTTACTGGATTACGACTTTGAATAGCATTTTAGATTATTGCATCCCATGTAGGTTTCTTAGGGTATATAATGCAGTTTTGTCCTCTAGATTCATATAAGATTAAGGTTCAAGATCATTATGGAACTTAGAAGGTGGACGTATTGTACTGGTGCTTGAATTAATTCCTCTGTGTTTTGGTACGACTATATGAAAAACTGCGATAAGCTTTTGCAATTCACTTGCTCATAGTCGATTGAGTGACCATTTTCCAAAGCGTATTCTGACCCTTTACTTAACATAGTCCACAAAACAGTAATAGATTTTCAACTTTTGGAATTGTCGTTCTGCATAGTTGATTGTTTTTTTTTCATGTCCTAAATAGTTTGTAGTACAAAAGCAGATGCAATTGCATCAACCAAAGAAGACAGTGTGAAGCCCGAAACACAGAGAGGGACTGAGGAAAAGGTAAAAGAGATGAAATATTAGAGCCAAAGCATTCTGGACTTTTGCACCATCAGCTAGCAACTCCCATATGGAAATATCGCTCATGTTCGGGGTAAAAAAGCTAGAAGGATCTCTGGGAAAAACGCCGGATGATGCAGATTTATCGAGAAGGTAAGACATCACTTGGCTATATTGATTTGGTTTCCTTATGAGGTTTACTTATTGGGCAGTTAGTTTCTTCTCGTAAATGGTACCTTTAGACTACAGTACATGTTACTGAGTAATAACGTATATACATAAGAAAATCTAGCAACGAATTCAAATTGAACGCAACAGTCTGTTTTTAGTTTCCCCGACCACTATATTTTTATTTCCAGCTATTTTCATGTATTTAATTGACTTTTTCAATCGATGCATACACTGTATCAAAACCATGTAACATTCATCGATGTGAGTCTAGCTTCTTCTACGAAAGTACCTTACTAAAGAGTTTAAAATTTTAAAAATAAATTGCACCGGCAATAGTTCATGAAGTAGTTCAGAACGAGATAATTTAATGTTAACTGTGTTGATTAATGATTTTTCTCATAAATATAACGGTTTGTGGTTGTAATAAATTTGGAATTATCATCTATTTTGATTTGTTTGGAAAGTCTAGAAAGATTCCTTCCCTCCTTTAAATAGTGGGTTTTACACTTACCGTGGTCTATAACAAAGTTTTATAATTTACTTTGTGGTGCCCAAGTGCTCGTGTGAGCATGCATCAAAGTCCTTTGTTGACTAGTTGGTGAAAGGATGATTAAATGTTGGTTTAATCATTTATTAGAATAGTGCTCGTTTGAGCATTAGGTAATAAAACCTAATTATGGAGAAGTGAGGGACCATCCAAGGGAGCATAGAACCGTCCCTTGGTGGTGTGGGACCAGTTGATGGTCGTTTGAACAAATTCCAAGTTGGTTGGAAAGAGTTTGGACCTAATATGAGCAATTGAGCAAATTAGGTCAAAATTATAAAGATATGTGGGACCGGCTCCTTGCAAGCCTTAGGGCCGGCATTGGTCAGTCAAGGAAGCATGCCCGTGTCACCATAATGTATGTGTCTCAGTCCTGAGAGTTTTGGTATTTTCTGGTGTGCGTTTGAGCAATATCTTGGATTTTCAGAAGAGTTTGATCTTTGACTGAAATTCTTGATTTTGCTCGAATGAGCAAGTAGAACTTTGCTCGTTTGATCAATATTTTGAGAATATTAAAATAATAATATTTTAATATTTTCGTGAATAGCCTAGTCGGTCGTGCGACCATTTGACTTTTTGGTTTTTTTCATGGTTTGAGCAATATTTGAGAAAATATGAAGAAAAACCATGATTTTTGCTCAATCGGAGGAGTTTCATGAGATGAGGGAAATAATAATTATGAAAACAAGGATTGCAAGGTGTGGGACCGGCCACGACTAGGAAATGGCCGGTCGGCTAGTATCCCGGTCCCGCGACACCTTTCTCTATTTTATTATTTTTCATGAAACCGTGAAAATATGGAGAAACCGTGAGTTTTGCTCAAACAAGGAAAGTTGCTCGAATGAAGGAGTTTTCATGAGTTCATGAAAATAAGAAAAATAAAGGGAAGAGGCGTGTGGGACCGGCCACGGCGGCATGAGCGGCCACCGGTGGGCCCGGTCCCCTAGGCGCCTCTTTTATTATTTTTTAATATTATTTTCTCTCTCCTATTTTATGTAGGATTCCTCGTTTGTCCATATTTCTGAATGCTCGTTTGCGCATTTGGGTGCTCGTTTGTGCATCATTGCTGAGTACACTTGCACCATTTTATTGGGGCTTACTCGGTGATAGTCCAGATCCCCGATTGTTGAGTAATTACTACTAATTCATGAAATTCAGCGGAGAATGATTCATGAAATGGAGTAATAATTATAAATTGTGCATCTATTACTAATCCATGAAATCCAGTCCGGGAATTTAGGTAATGGAGTAATGAGATATATTGGTTATCTATTACTAATCCATGGAATCAGCCGGGGATCATCCATGGAACGGAGTAATGAGATAAAATATATTATTTTCTAGGAATTAAGTGGATGAATGTCACGGTAGAATTAATCAATTGTAGAATCGAGATATGAGATAGTTGAAGCATCATACTCGTTCTGAAAGGTGCATAGGCAGGGAACAACGTGCAGCGTTGTTGACGTCTTGAAGGCGTTTATCCCCCTCAACAAACAATAATGTAGGAGAGCCGCCTGAATCTATACACAGTCTCTCTACATAGTCAGGGAACAGTGAGTATCGCCGACGTCCTGAAGGCGTTAAGCCCTCTCAACAAACAATTATGTAGGAGGACCGCCCAATCGTTCTTCTATGTAGAGGGGGGTCTCTCTATGTAGTCAGGGAACAATGAGTATCGTCGATGTCCTGAAGGCGTTAAGACCTCTCAACAAACAATTATGTAGGAGTACCGCCCAATTGTTCGTCTACATAGAGGGCACGATGAAATGCGTAGCATCGAAAGCTCAGCTAGTGGGAGGCCTTTCAAGAAACATATTCATCGTGGCTCTGAGAGGTACTCGATCAAGGATCATGAAACGGTTCACGGATCGTAAAACACGAATCGTTACATGCGTTCCTGAAGCCGGGTCAGAAACATGCAATATCGTGATTTTACGATTTTAGCCCTTGTTGAAAATCCACCATCAACAGGATTATCATGAAAGAGATCGCTTTTAGAACCTTTTACATCCAAATCCATCTTTCCAAAGAAATTTTTAAGTTCCAACATCATAGATACTGCCTTCTCCATAGTCATGGAATTTTCTAGGAGATCATTCCTACTCAAAAAAAATCATTGACTTTCTTTCATATCCATTTATGAGTGCGTTTAGGAACAACCGGAGCCTTCTTCCCATTACTCTCTTCAAGAATTCTCGGAAGAGAATTGGATTGACTATTCTTTTGTAAGTTAGTCTTTCTCCAATTGGGAGCATCAGATCTTCTCTTCATCTTTACGAAGTTATCCATTTGATAACCATTACGATTGTGAAAAAAAATCGTATGACGTTTATAGGCAAATCTAGGTTTATCACAGCACTGATTCCTTTTCCTAAAGGTTGGACAGTTACAACCTATAACGTTAAGGGGATTAGTCTTAACATAATATCTTGGTTTCATAACTTCTTGTGATGCACAAACAAGAACTTCATGAAGTTTCTCATTCCTTATACGGAAACGACATCTCCTTTCCAGGTGACCTCTATTTCCGCAATAGTGACAAACATAAGGAATGTTCTTACCTCGATCCATGTGTGATGACTTTGGAGGTTGATATACTTTGCTCTTTTGAACCTTAACTTCCGGTGAAGGTATTTCACTTTATCCATCAGTGGAAACCTTTTGTTGAGAAGAACTACTAGCCTTGACAAATTTTACCTCTTTGCTAATACTTGGAGCATTTATTCCCTTATTGCCCAATCCTCGTGTATCACGATGATTTTTACTTGCTCCTAGCATAGTGGTTAATTTTCTTGAACTAGTATTGAACTTTTTCAAGTCATCTTCCAACATCATGATTTTATCAAGAGCAACAGCTAAATCAGCCTCAAGGCGGTTTTCTCGGGCGAGAAAAGCGCTTTCTCTGTCATCAAAACTTGCTTGCTGAGAGTTAATTCTTCCTTCAATTTATGCAAGTTTCTCTTTTAACAAGAAGTATTTTTGATAAACACGATCACATTCAAGTGACTTTATACGCAGGTTTTCCTCGGTATCTTTGAGGATCGATTCGCAAGAGCGTTTCCGACCATAAATACCTCCGTAAATCCTTTTCAATTTCTTGTTTTCTCGACAGATAGGAGTCAGAAGAGGAGTGACATGAGAAGTTGTAATCTTCTTCATTTTCAACGAATCCAAAAACTTAACATACACTGAGACTTCCTCATCAACATCTCTATCAATATCTGAATCACCTTCATCAGAAAGTTCATCCAACTGTTCTTCTAGGAGTGTTTCCCAATCAACAATTTTTACATCAAGAGAATGTTTAGATATAGATGTGACAGTTCTCTCAGGTGAATCCAAGCTTTCAGAATCATCTGGTAATTTCTGAACTGGTACGTTATTAGAGATAGACTCGTCCATAGAGTCAGATCGCTACAAACACAGACTTATGAGGTCTTAAACGTGTTTGCCTGCTCTGATACCAATTGAAAAAGTGGGGGTACAACAACCTCACCCAATATTTCGCTTAGCAATCTGTATGAACTAACTCCAATATACTTTTAAGAGAATCAACTAGATAGTTAGACTCAATCTTAACAAAAAGTATATCAAAGAGTTATATCTCAATTTCTCGATTCAATCCTCACTCAAACAAATAGAAATCTGCGAGCCTGATTGAATACAAGAGAAATAACTTGAACGGTACCAAATACCAATGTTCAAGGATCAATCAATTTCAATCAACAACCAAAGGTTGGATTTACCAATTGATCGATCCAACACACAACCTGTGATATTTCAATTATATAACACAATATAATGCGGAAAAGAAATAACACAGACACCAGAAGTTTTATTAACAAGGAAACCACAAATGCAGAAAAACCACGGGACCTAGTCCATATTGAACACACACTGCATTAAGCCGCTACAAACACTAGCCTACTATAAACTAACTTCGGTCTGGAATGTAGTTGAACCCCAAGCAATCTCACACTGATCCAAGATAGAGTTGCGCTCCTTACGTCTCTGATCCCAGCAGGATACCACACACTTGATTCCCTTAGTTGATCTCACCCACAACTAAGAGTTGCTACGACCCAAAGTCGAAAACTTTAATAACCAAATCTGTATCACACAGAAAAGTATATAGGAATAGATGAATCTGTCTCCCACAGAAATACCTACAAGTTTTGTACCGTTTTGATAAATCAAGGTGAACATGAACCAATTGATATACCAGACTTATATTCCCGAAGAACAACCTAGAAATATCAATCACCTCACAATAATCTTAATCGACTAGTGAAACAAGATATTGTGGAATCACAAACGATGAGACGAAGGTGTTTGTGACTACTTTTCTATCTTTCCTATCAGAGAAATTAATCTCAAGCCAATCTTACGATTGTACTCAAATACGATAGAAACATCAAGACCAAATCACGCAACTACAGAGAAAATAGTTGGGTTTGGCTTCACAATCCCAATGAAGTCTTCAAGTTGTTAACCTACAGGATTTCGTGAAAAACCTAAGGTTAAAGGAGAATCAACTCTAGCTTATACAACTATAGTATCACACAGGAGGTGTGGGGATTAGGTTTCCCAGTTGCTAGAGTTCTCCTTTATATAGTCTCCAAATCAGGGTTTGCAATCTAAGTTACCTTGGTAACAAGCATTCAATATTCACCGTTAGATGAAAAAATGATTAGATTCAAGCTAATATCTTTCAACCGTTAGATCAAACTTAGGTTGTTATACTAAAATGAAATGTAACTCCATTTAGGTTTGAGTAACCGTACCTAAACATGTACACTTAGTTGGTTCAACAATAGTTAACCAATGGTTAGCCATATGAGCACTTTCATATTAACCTTATTCATCTTCACCATAACTAGTTCAAATGACTCAAAAGAACTAGTTAGAGAGCTGTTCAATTGCTTAGATCTCATAGAAGTATACAAGACACAATCGAAGCAAAAACGATTTTGATTCACTCGAATCAATTCATGAACATTATAACCACGATTTTCAAAGATTGCATTCCTTAATTTATAAATGTCTTAGTTCACGAATAAACCGTTTTTAGAAAATAACCTACTTAAGTACGCATACCGGTACACATACTTAAGTACACGGATTGAGCTTGTTTTTTGGTTCACAAACTCCAACAGAAATTCACGGGATGTGAACTTCCGGAAGTACGCGTACATGTACGTGGACTTAGCTCCGGACACCCTAAACCAGTAAAGTATGCATACTTTGGTTCAAGGATTTTGGACTTACACAAGTATGAGTTCTAATACAATGTTTATATCCATTCATAGTTATATATTCTAAACTCTCATTTCAATCATTGAAACATTCTTAGAGGATGTTATATAGTTGTTATTCACAAACTATTTTTCATCAAAGCGATTTTCAAGTTATTGAAATGATCAACATGACTTTCGTCACGAGTAAAGATGAGCTTGGCCAAATTGAAAGCTTACCAACACATATTTCGAGAAATAGATAAGCGAGATAAACTCGGCTCGAAATAGAAAATGTGTATAATCGAAGTCTATATAGCAATACGACTTTTGTCTCAAGATCGGAGATAAAATAGATAGACTTTTGAGTGATAGATAAGTTCAAGTCTCCACATACCTTTTTGTCGATGAAGTTCCACTAGTTCCTTGAGTAGTTCTTCGTCTTTGCATGATGAACGACGTGGAGTCTAGAGCTCAACTACACTTACTATCCTAGTCTGAGACTTAGCTACAAGTAGACTAGAAATCAAGATTTATTGTTTTGGCAACTAAACTTGACAAACAAGATTGAGATAGCAACGCTTGCGAGTTCGACCGAGCAGTGCTCTAACAACATCTTCTTCGACTGGAAGCACTTCATATGTTTTGCAATATTTAGGGTTGGCAATCCATTTTATATTAATATCGTGTTTTTTTAGTGTCTTTAATATCAGATATCGATACTTATATAGTAAGTGTGGTTTTTCATTTAACTACAATATTTAGATTCTTATATAGTAAGTATAGTTAACTACAATTTTCCAGTTGAGTTGGCCGCTTGATTCTTAGCGCAAATATATGATTTCGGAAGAAAGATACATCAGTGCATTTCCTTGGTTACATCTTATTCGACGGGAAGCACTTCATATGCTTTGCAATATTTAGATTTTGCAATTTATTTCATATTAATATCGTGTTTTTTTAGTATCTTCAATATCAAATATCGATACCTATATAGTAAGTGTGGTTTTTCATTTAACTACAATAAGTTGGATCTTGGAAGAACAGTTGAGTTGGCCACTTGATACTTAATGCAAATATAGGATTTCTGAAGAAAAATACATTATTTTGTTTATTGATTACATCTTCTTCGACGATAAGCACTTCATGAGCTTTGCAATATTTAGAGTTCGCAATCTATCTTAATATCGTTTTTTTTAGTGTCTCCCATATCAGATACCGATACATGTATAGTAAGTGTGTGGTTTTTCATTTTATAAGAAGTTGGAGCCTGGAAGAGCAGTTAAGTTAGCCGCTTGATTCTTAACACAAATATATGATATTTTAAGAAAGATACATCAATGAATTTCCTTGATTACATCTTCTTCGATGGGAAGTACTTCATATGCTTTGCAATATTTAGAATTTGCAATATATTTTACATCAACATCGTATTTTATTAGTGTCTTTAATATCAGATACCGATACATATATAGTAAGTGTGATTTTTCATTTAACTACAAGAAGTTGGAGCCTGAAAGAGCACTTGAGTTAGACGTTTGATTCTTAACGTAAATATATGATTTATGAAGAAAGATATATCAACGTATTTCCTTAATTACATCTTCTTTGACGGGAAGCACTTCATATGTTTTGTACTATTTAAAGTTGGAAATCTATTTTGTATTAATATCGAGTTTTTTATATATCTCTAATATCATATATCAATACAACTATAGGGGAGTGTGCTTTTTCATTTAACTACGGGAAGTTGGAGCCTGGAAGATCAGTTGAGTTACTTACTTGATTCGTAACTCAAGCATATGATTTTCTAAAGAAAGATATATCAGTGCATTTCCTTGATTACATCTTCTTTGACTGGAAGAACTTCATATGTTTTGTACTATTTAGAGTTAGCAATCTGTTTATATTAATATCATGTTTCTTTTTTTTATGTTTAATATCAGATACTGATACTACTATAATGGAGTATGATTTTTCATTGAACTACAGGGAGTTAGAGTCTAGAAGAGCAGTTGAGTTAGTCACTTGATTCTTAACTCAAATATATGAGTTCTGAATATATATATATATATATATATATATATATATATATATATATATATATATATATATATATATATATATATAAATATATCAATTCATTTCCTTGAATATATCTTCTTCGACGGGAAGCACTTTATATGCTTTGCATTATTTAGAGTTGGCAATCTACTTTATATTAATATCGTGTTTTTTAGTGTCCCTAATATTATATATCAACACTACTATATAGAGAGCATGAGTTTTCATTTAACCACCAATAGTAGTTGACGTTGGTGTAATGTCATGAACTATTTACCAGTTTCAAAGGTTGGTATAATTTTTCAAAAGTGTTTTTCTTTAAGAGGATTTCTTCATCTTCAACACTTTAAACAATCTGAATTGGTGATTTAGTCACAACTGTTAATCTTATCTTATATTAATACTAATTACCATTATATAGGATATTAATTAAATACCCTTAGTTTTGACACCCAATAATTATACCCTTATACAACAATAAATATACCCCTATCATTTAAAACCCTTATCCATTAAAAAATAGGTTACCATAATACCCTCACTTATAATATTATTTTTCATTTACAAACCTTATCCCTTAACAAATTTCTTTCTCTATTACTTCACAGCCACCACCACCACCATTCCACTACCACCACCACTGCCACCACCACCACCACTTACTAATATTCTACCACCACAACTAATATTCCACCACCGCCACTGATATTCCACCACCATCACCATCATTGACGATGTTGTCGCCACCACCGCCGCAGCCACTGCCTCCGCCGCCATCACCGCCAAAATTAGGTGTCAACAATTGAAGTTGATCCAAAAAGTAAAAGTTCAAAAATAACTTTACTAATACATATTGCAGTTTTTTTTGCGCGTCAACAATCGAAGTTGATCCAAGTGAATGGAGTCAACAACCAAAGTTGATACAAAAATATGGAACCCAGGAACAATGATTCCAGATTATAGTTTCAACAACCAAAGTTAATCCCTTTAAGTGGGATCAATAATTGAAGAGTGGGATCAACAATGGAAGTTGATCCACAAAAAATGGGATCAACAGTTAGAGTTGACACCATTTATATGAGTCTGTTTCCTGTAAAAACCAATAAACCTGGAACCTGCAAACTGATATATCCTTAAGAAACACAAGTGTAACAAAAATTTCTGCAACAATCATCTTTGATACAGAATAAATAAAATGGCATATAGGAATGAGTGAACCTGGCGTGAGTCGAACACGCATCATCTGACGTGGAGTCAGTCATGCTACCATTTGCACCACAAATTCAACATTTGAAGAGAAATTTACATCTATAAAATCCAAAGACACAACCAGTTTCATCAGTCAAACAACAATAAACAAACCAACAAAATCACCAAATTCCAACATCACCACCAATCCAACATCACCACTACCACTACCAGTACCACACAACCACTACCATACCCATCAACTAACACTTTCAAAAACCACAAAAAACGAAATCCATAAGCACACTAGTCTTTATAATGTTGTGTAAGAGAGGCAATACACAATATGAAGAGCATTTTAGGTACTCGTACTATAAAGTATCTAATTTTTTTAACAAACATGATTTAAATTACAAGCATGACTATACTAATACTGCAAACAATAGGAGCTGATTCCATAAATTGGATCGACAACAATAGTTGATCCCATAAAAATGGTGTCAACAACAGGAGTTGATCTCATAAGTGGTGTCAACAACAGTAGTGGATCCCTTAAAAAAATACGCCACTACCCTCGCTACTAAAATAAAAACCACCACCATCACCTGCAGTGCAACAAACATCCACCACCACTGTTGTAACTACACGTTCTACCACCACTAACACAACAACAACAACACCAATACCAACAACACTACTTGATCCCATAAAAAATGGTGTCACCAGCAAGAGTTGATTCCATAAATGGATCAACAACAGTAGTTAATCCCATAAAAAATACGCCACCACCCTCACTAGTACAATAAAAGGCACCACCATCACCTGCAGTGCAACAAACATCCACCACCACCGTTGTAACAACACCTTCCACCGCCTTCCACCACCACCACCATAACAACAACAACACCAATACCCAATGCTTCTATTACCATCAGCACCACCAACCTCACTAGTACAAACAAACTCCATTTGCTTGTTTCAGAAATGAATCACAATCAAAATCTCAACTAAAATCGAAATAAAACAAAGAAATCATGTTGAATCAACACCAAAAAATCAAAACCAAAATCAAATTAGGCTACTACTTAGAATGACAGTAAGAGATCAAACTTATCTTTTAATTTGTTTATCATGATTGAATCTTCAGATCCACTTACTGATGAAGATTTTTATCGTCTCTTCCCAATTGATACACATCGTTATCATCGATTTCGGTTCTTCAAGATGAAATCAACTGAAATCGGAATGAATCTGATGTTTCTAATGACCAAGATTAGGATTTGAAAATTAGGTTCTCGCCGATTCGTCACCATATTGAATTTCTGCAGCTAAAAAAAGTGGAAAATCGATCTATAATCAATTTAGGAGCTGCTGGTGCAGATGGTGGATTCAATTTACTCACGGCGGCAGAAACTGACTTGGGTGAAAATCGATCTAATCAATTGATTAGGAAGTTGAGAAAATATGGTGATGGTTGTGACAATGGAGATGGTGGTGCTAGTGGTGTTTGTTGAGGTGGTAGCGTAAGAGATGGTGGTGAAACTCTGGTAGCAGCGATGGAGAATTGAAGTGGTTGCAAATGGAGAGAAAAGAATTAGATCTGGAAAGAAAGAATGAAAACGATTTTGTGTGAGGTGGGTAAATATGGAAACAAAAAAGATGTTAATGGATCCCTGATGGGCTTGTAGATGGAGAAGGGTATATTTATTGCGTGATAAGAGTATTTGTGAAACCCATCAAAACAAGGGACAATTATATAAGACATATTTTGTAAAAGGGTCGTAAGTTTTTCGCCTAATTAAAGTCTGGGTCGTAGAACATGCCGTTGATGCATTAGGGTCGTAGACTAACCAAAGACCGTTAAAAAACTGTCACTTGACTGATTACATTTTAACAAACACCCTGACCATACCTTGACTGATGTTGACTGTTTAAATTTTGGTAAAAGAGGGTTCTAATTTACTCCCTAAATCATCACCCATCCCATATACTTTCCCATCTAACTGTTTTATCTCATTCCAAACCGTGAAAATCAGCCGCAAAACAATCACACACCGATAAAGCAATGTCCCCGGCTGAGTGCTGACTCGCCAAGCTTTATATTCCTCACACAGCATACAACATCAGGCACCTATCTTAGAACCAAAACCAAACACCTTCAGTGCATCTATAAACCCTTATCAATCTTTCCTAAATATACTTCCCCTAATTCATAACAAACAGATAAAGTCCCCAAATGTGTAGATCTCATTTACCAATTTATAAATTACCTAACAAAAATTAGGCTAGCCTGAACCAAATCTGTTGAAATTGACAGTAATAAAAACCAATCAATCCTTAACAATAGTAATTAGGTTAGTAATTTATCATCTTCTCAGCAAACACTCTACAACAAAAATAATAAAAATAATAATCTACTTCAATCTCATCATCATCATCAAGTTACATCATCAGTTCTTCAAAATTGAGATTCACCATCTCTGGAAAACCCATCAATCTACCGAAAACCCCAAACCTTATCTCAATCTTCCTTTGAAGTGGACTGATTTCTCTGCTGCTAAAGTCACTTCTCGCTCTGTGAACCCATTAACTAAAGAAGTAATGTGCGTTGAAAACTAAACCACTGAGATTATGAACAGAATAGGTTGAGAGTTAAGAAAAATAACACGAAAAGAAACATTACTAAATGATACATCGGGTAGTAAAAAATAGGGCCGGGTCTGTTGGTTAAGTCTAACACTCTAACTGAGGTTAGGATACAATGTAATTTAAGTCTTTTATAAGGATATTTTTGGAAAAAAACAAATGGTCAAAGTTAGACTACGACCCTAATGCATCAATTGCATATTCTACGACCCAGACCCTAATTAGGCAATAAACATCCGACCCTTTTACAAAATATCTCATTATATAATTACCATTATATAGAAAATAGGTATTTTTGGTAGGAGACCCCTAAATTACTAAGTTCCCCTTATTTAAATTACTAAACTCTATTATATCATGTAATTTCAGTAAAAATTAAGGATAGAAATGTATATTGAATAGCACCGGATTAAAAAACCATTAGAAATGTACATATTTACATAAATGTCATTGTTTTAAAAATACACCAAAAATTTTAAAAACTTAATATCTTTCAAAATATACACCGAATTTCAATAAAATTCATATATTGAAAAGTTCTTTGAATTATCTACGTAACGAATACAAATAAGAACAATGAATTTTTATTTTACGCAAAAAAAATAATTGCTTTCGAATTTGATTTCAAGCAGGTGCATCCCACATGTGTCCTCACTAGTCCGCTTAATGATAATTGGTATTTCATTATACACAGTTGTTAATTGAGAACCCTTAAAGCCCCGCCTAACCAATGAGGGTCAGTTACTATCGTTTCGGTGCGTAGCACGGATTCCATAGTAGTGGACTTTAACATAAGGAAATTCTATAAATCCTAAGAATTTCAACTGAGTTGCCAAATATACACAATTATAAATTCCTGAATATTACGAATTCTCCAAATAAACCCATCATTAAGGAAATTATTATCTGCACAGAGTTCCGACCCTAGTTAGTAAGTTCGCGAATGATTCGCGAATCATTCGCGAATTTTTCCGTATCACGAATTTTACCGTCTTATTCGCGTACGTTTGCAACTCCGAATCCAAGTCGCGTATTATGTGGCATTCCCGGTTTATTCGCGAATCGTTCACGAATTTTACGTATCCCGAATGATACGTCCGCTTAATTCGCCATAAATTCTTTAGCTTTTACTTTTCAAAGACTCCACTTTTTGGGCTTTACTGTCTCCCGAGCATACACGACCGAATATTAGACGTGTTGTAATTTTTATGAAACAAAAACGACTGAAGAGATTTGAAGGTGAAGGTGAGAGAGATCTCAAACTCACTAACCAAGCATCTAAACCACCATACGACGTCCTCTTGGATAACTAATGTTGTATATATTATTAATATCATCATATTGAGTTTATTTTTTCCTTAAATAATTCACACATATGCATAAAAATTGGTCTATGACCTTATAAATACAAATTATTTGTTATATATAGATACCGAATTTTCAGAGCCGAACTCACATTTATAAATCGAATTATACACGTACGT